>NC_142654.1:34471969-34775000 GCF_055504915.1 Nelumbo nucifera
GAATTATGCCTCTGTTCTTCCTTTGAATGAGGTCACAAGTGTTAATTCTCGTCAAGCTCACTTCCCACACACACAAAAAAAAAAAAAAGAAATTATGGAAGAAAAATGAGAACACCAAATCTGTTTGAAAGGGAACTTGGAGTCATCCTGACCTGGAACAAAAGCCCTGAAAAAGGATTTGGTTGAGAACTTACCGGCAGGGTGTGAAATCCAAACACAAAGGTTAATGGCCCGAAGGAAGATATAAACCTCACGTTTGGAATTCTATCCCAACAGTTTAATTTATGGCCAAGGCTTTCACTAAATTTCATGGTCATCTACCAAATGCAATTCAACTTAACAAGACCATATGAGGTTGGTTACATCCTTTTCACCATTCCACTCTATGTAGGGCCATTTCCATGGTTAAATCGTGGTCTCTTATATCATTTTTTACAACCTCAACCCATGCTGTGTTTTTTTGCCTGTCCCTATCTCTTGATAAGATACCAAGTGAAAAATTATTTTTAGTGCTCATGTTTGTACAATACAAAAGTAATCAAAGAAGGATTAAGGTAGGGGTGTACAATTGGTCAGTTCAGTTAGAACTAAGACCTAATCGACTATTCAGGTTAACCATTATCATCAACCGAACTAGATCTCAAAATTGAACTGAACCAAACCAAACTGAATCCTGTTTGGTTTTCAGTTGGGTTGGGCCTATTAATGAGTTGCCAAAGCAATGGAATACCAATTACCAAGGCAAAAGATAACTGTTCCTATACTAAAGCAGTCAGCTTTTCCTCTGTAGTGTTTACTCTTCAGTCTTCAACGTGAGTATGCGATAGTGTCTTTGTCTCCTCCACTTCCAATTTCCAACTTCCTAATTGATTAGATTTTCTTTTTGAGAATTTGAATGGGACACGACATGCACATAGGGTGGGGTGAGGTGGTGGGGATATGGGAATGGGGATTTAAAATTTAGTTGGGGGTATTTAGGGGTTATGAACTTAGGTTTAAGATATAAATATATATATTTATATAACATATTAGTATGTATATTATATTAATTCAGTTTCCGGTTTGGCTTGGTTGAAAATTTTCACCAAACCGAACTGAAACCAAAAACCGAAATTTTAGGAAAATGTAAACCGACTTGACCAATATCCAAATTAACCGAACCCAACTATCTTATTCACTTCGGTTTAGTTTGGTTTTTGGTTAATCATCCAAATTTGAACACCCCTAGATTAAGGTGTAAATTGAGTAAATGGGGGGGGGGGGAGGGAATGCAAGGACTCATTGGTCCATAGTCAGTATTGAGGATCGACAAATGCTGGATTTAGTCCTAGGACATTGGTTTCATTCTTCACCCACACTTTACCAACTAAGCTAACCAGCACATAATGATATCCCGCTTATAATTAATTTAGAGAATTAAGAGGTAACAGTCTTTAGGAGCTCCTTTATGGTGAATGATGTGGAGGTGATAGGGAATAGAAATAAAAGATCAACTATCTCATGCAAGGAAGATAAATGGTTGTGAATTGGAGATAGTGGCACTGTTATTTGCTTGTTTTAAGGATGTTATTTTTCATAAATGGGATAAAAGGACAATTATGTTCCAAACATGTGGAGCTTTTGAATTATTCCACTCTGTTAGACTTCACAGAACAAGGGTATTTTGGTCATTTGGGTGTATCTGTGTGAGAGTGAAAGGTCTGTTTTATTCAGGTCTAAGTTGTGTGTCCCATCACTTATGAGGGCAATATAGTCTTTCTTGTAACCAAACTTGTTTTGAGATAAATACAAGTGGGTTGACTAGAGAGGACTGATTTTCCTCATCTGGCCGAACCCTTCTTCTTCTTCTCCTTCTTCTTCTTCGTCTTCTTCTTCTCTTCTTCTTCTCTTCTTCTTCTTTACTTTAACCTAGAATCAAATAGGGATTTTACATGGTATTAGAGCGATAAAACCTAGTTCTCTTTTCCCTTTTTCTCTTCTTTCCTCATTATTTGTCTTCTTCCTGGGTTCACCGCCAACCATTTCAGCTTTCTTCGATTTTCTTCTAGCCTGAGTGGAAGCTCGACAAAAGGCCAAAAAGGAGTGGTCATTTTGTGGTTTTGGAGGTGAGTATGCTTCCAGTTACTATGGTGGTGGTTGTTGAGGTGGTGTACTAGATGCCCTCTATTCTGTGATACGAAGAGGGTTGTTTGTGGACAGGTATGAACAGTTTTGTTTTTCACCCAAGTAGTGGACTGTAAATGCTGTGTTTTGGTTCAAAATATTTTGTTGTGGTGGTGTGAAGTGATTAATATGCATATCAGCCTTGTTCTCCTTTGTTTTTACCTCGTATGTGTGCTGAAAGTAGGGTTTTTCGGCTGCTGAAGTTCATGACAGTAGTGGTGTGGTGGTGGTTGTATTGTGTTGAATGGTGTGTGGATGATTCTGAATAGTTGAAAGTAAAACCTTGTGTCGTGTGGTGGTGTTCATACTGATTTCTGTGGTGGTGTTCATACTTCCTTGTGAGGTGAGCAGATTTAGTTGAAAATGTCGTCAACCGGAGATGGTAGTGACAACAAAACTGGGGTTATGATCTCTCTAGATTATCTGAATGTTCAAATGACATCCATTAAGCTGAATGGTGGAAACTATGTGCCTTGGGCCAAGTCGGTGGAGGTGTTCTTAAAGGCCAAGAAGAAGGTGAAGCATGTGAGAGAGGAAAAACCTTCCTCTGACTCTCTAGGGTTTAGTGATTGGGAGCAGGAGGATGCTCAAATTATGACATGGTTGTGGAATAGCATGGAGCCAAAAATCAGTATGAACTTTATGTTCCTAGATACAACTAAAGAGATCTAGGGTCATGCTAAGAAACTGTATTCTGGGCAAGACAATACAACTAGGGTGTATCAGTTGTACCAAGAGTACTTCAATCTGAAGCAAGGCAGCCAGAGCTTGGAAGAATACTATGCAAGTTTGAGGAATATCCGAAATGAGCTTAACGTGTATCATCCTCTGACACCGGATGTTCAGGTTAAGCTACAACAACGTGAGCAACTTGATGTGACGAGGTTTCTGGTGGGTTTGAAGGCTGAATATGAACCTGTCCGTGCACAAATACTGGGGGGGGACTACCCTTCCCTCACTTGAAGAAGTGTTTGCCCGTCTTAGGAGGACATCTATTGAGTCTACAGAGTATTATTCTCTCTCAGACAGATCTGGTTTAGTGGTGGCTAGGGGTGGAGGCCGTGGAAATAGAGGTGGTGGTGGTGGTGGTGGTTGTGGACTTCCAAGAAACCGAGATGGTCCCATGTTTAACCGTGCTGGTGGCCGGAGTGGAAGTCGTAGTAAAGGAAGAAGTAATGGTCATAGGAAGTGTACATACTGTGGATTAGAGGGGCACACTGTTAATTTTTGCTATGATTTACATGGTCCACCCAACACTTGGGCTAACCATGCTGTGACTAAGGGCAGTGGTACAGTTAGTGAAAATCAGCAAACGGATTAGATTCCCTCCACATCTATTGGTGCTTCTGGGTAGGAGATGGTTAGTGTACCTCGTGCAGTTTATGAGCAGTTCCTTCAGACATCTTCTCAGCAGAACACAACTACCCTTGCCCATTCAGGTATGACTTGCTTGGCTTCCAAACCTTCACACTGGATCATTGACTCCGGAGCCTTGAACCATATGTTTGGGAATCTAAATGTATTCTCTTCTCTTTCTCAGTCCTCCACTTCTCAAACAGTTACTCTTGCTAATGGTTCTACATCTCCCATTTGTGGTGTTGGTGATGTTGATCTCTCATTATCCTTATCATCTGTTTTATATGTTCCCTATTTCCCTTTTAACCTTGTGTCTGTTAGTAGATTAACAAAGTCACTTAATTGTTCCATAACCTTTTATCCCTCTTCTTGTGTGTTTTAGGATCTCAAGACGGGGATGAAGATTGGTGGAGGGCATGAGGCAGGTGGATTGTATTACCTTGATGGTGGTGGCCCTCTAGTTGCCTTTCAGTTGTCTCTTACTCCTCTTCAATGGCACTGCAGACTTGGTCATCCTTTTCTCAAAACTTTGAAGTTGCTGGTTCCTTATTTGAGTCATCTTTCATCGTTGGATTGTGAATCGTGTCAACTTGGGAAACATCATAGAGTCTCTTTCAGTCAAAGAGTTGATAGTCGTGTTTTAGTCATTTTTCTTTAGTTCATTCTGATGTTTGGGGTCCAATCAAAGTGATTTCACACAATGGCTATAAGTATTTTGTAATTTTTGTTGATGACTTTTCAAGAATGACATGGATTTATCTTATGAAAGAGTGAATTGTTCTCCATTTTTCAGACATTTTATGCTAAAATACGTACACAGTTTGGTGTTCATATTAAAATTCTTCGCTCTAGTAATGCAAAAGAGTACATCTCAACACCATTTCAGCAATACTTAGAGCATCATGGGATAATTCATCAAACCTCATGTTCCTACACCCCACAACAGAACAGTGTAGTTGAATGCAAAAATCAACATCTCTTTGAAACTGCTCGGTCTATGATGCTTAATATGAATGTTCCAAAGCGTTTTTGGAGTGATGCTGTCCTCACATCATGTTTTCTCATCAATCGGATGCCCATGTCCATCTTTGGAAGTCAATCCCCCTTCTCCGTGTTGTTTCCCACCTTGTCCCCGTTTCCTCTTACCCCGAGAGTCTTTGGGTGTGTTTGCTTTGTTCAAAATTTGGGTCTTGGTTTAGACAAATTAGATGCACGAGCTATTAAGTGTATCTTCCTTGGATACTCCAGGACTCAGAAAGGGTATAAGTGCTATAACCCTAACTCCCATAAGTCATTTGTGTGCTCCGATGTCACCTTCTTTGAATTGTTTTTTTTTTCTCGGACATTGTGGTTCCTTCTCCTTCCCCCGTAGTTCCTCTTCCTGTCCCTGTTGAGGATCCTCTTCCCGTGGTTCCCATTCTAGTTGCAGTTCCCCTTGTAGTTCCTCCTCCCATGCCAGTTACTACTGAGAGGCCACCAATTAGACAAGTGTATACACACGGAAGCGCACCGGCTCCTCCTCCAATCCAGCCCTCGTTGACAGATCCTGTGGTTGCTTCTTCTCCCTCGGACCTTGATCTTCCCATTGCCTTGCGGAAAAGTAAACGCACTTGTACTTCTCATCCTATTTCCCACTATGTTTCCGTTGCTCACCTTTCTGCTTCTCATCGCAACTTTATATCATTGCTATCATCTGTTTCCATTCCCAAGACTGTCTAGGAAGCCCTTACCTCCCCAGGGTGGCGGCAAGCAATAGAAGAGGAATTATCTGCTCTACAACACAACCACACGTGGGAACTCACTGCTCTTCCTCCTGGTAAGCATGTTGTTGGGTGTAAGTGGGTCTACACAGTGAAGTATCTCCTAAATGGCAGTGTGGAACAATTGAAGGCCAGGTTAGTGGCCAAGGGCTATTCTCAGTTGTATAGTGTGGACTATATGGAGATATTTTCTCTTGTGGCTAAAATTGGTTTAGTTTGGGTGCTGATTTCCTTAGCTACTATGTATGGTTGGCCTCTTTTGCAACTAGATAGTAAAAATGCCTTTCTGCATGGTGATCTCATTGAGGAGGTGTATATGGAGCAACCACCAAGTTTGTTTCTCAGGGGGAGGATGGTAAGGTTTGTAGACTCAAAAAGGCAATTTATGGATTGAAACAATCTCCACAAGCGTGGTTTGGCCGGTTTAGTGAAGTAGTGAAAAACTTTGGGATGAAATAGTGTCTGGTAGAAAATTGTGTTTAGCCATGACTCAAAAGATGGGAAAATCTTTCTAGTGGTGTATGTGGATGATGTTGTCACAACCGGGAGTGACAGTAATGGGATTGACAGGTTGAAGAAATTTCTACAAGACCACTTCAATATGAAAATCTTGTTAGGTGCTAAACCAGTAGAGACTTCTATGGAACTGAATGTCAAGTTGAGTGTTGATGCAGGTGAGGAGTTTGATGATCCTAGAAGATACAGGAGGTTGGTGGGAAAGTTGAATTATCTGACCATTATTCGTCCAAATATATCATTTGTTGTGAGTATGGTGAGTCAGTTTATGCAACATCCTCGGATTCCTCATTGGGAAGCAGTTCTAAGGATTGTTAGGTACTTGAAGGGTGCTCTAGGCCGTGGTTTGCTATATAAAAGTGGAGGGCCCCTTGAGATAGTAGGGTATACAGACGCTGATTGGGCTAGTTTTGTATCAGACAGGAGATCAACTACAAGGTATTGTACCTTCCTTGGTGGCAATCTTGTAACTTGGAAGAGCAAGAAACAAGCAGTGGTGGCAAGAAGTAGTGTAGAAGCTGAGTACAGAGCTATGGCTCATACCACATGTGAACTGGTATGGTTGAAGAACTTGCTACAAGAGATGGGGTTCTCAGTTGACAAACCCATGAGACTATACTGTGATAACCAAGCAGCTGTTCACATCTTTTCCAATCCAGTATTCCATGAGAGAACCAAGCATATTGAGGTTGATTGTCACTTTGTAAGAGAGAAAGTGATCAGTAAAGTGATAACCACATCTCATGTGAGCTCGGGATATCAGAGGGCAGATCTCTTTACAAAGGGATTGTTTTGAGGCAAAGTAGATTATATTTGCGACAAGCCGAGACTATATGACATATACTCTCCAGATTGAGGGGGAGTGTTAGAGTTCACAAAACAGGGGTATTTTGGTCATTTGAGTGTATCTGTGTGAGAGTGAAAGGTCTATTTTATTCAGGTCTAAGTTGTGTGTCCCATCACTTA
The DNA here is from genome assembly GCF_055504915.1 of Nelumbo nucifera. Lineage (NCBI taxonomy): Eukaryota > Viridiplantae > Streptophyta > Magnoliopsida > Proteales > Nelumbonaceae > Nelumbo > Nelumbo nucifera. Next base: position 34,478,731 of record NC_142654.1, read on the forward strand.
TGAGGGGCAATATAGTCTTTCTTGTAACCAAACTTATTTTGAGATAAATACAAGTGGGTCGACTAGAGAGGACTGATTTTCCTCATTTGACCGAACCCTTCTCCTCCTTCTTCTTCTTCTTCTTCTTCTTCTTCTTCTTCTCTTCTTCTTTCTCTTCTTTTTCTCTACTTTAACCTAGAATCAAATAGAAATTTTACACACTCCAACATTCAGTTCAGTCTTATGTTTCTCCTCTGCTCTATAATATGGCCATTATGGTTCTCTATGATAGCTAGGGGTGCAACCGAACCGTGAGCATATTTTTGAAACTGGATTGTTCGTATCAGTTTCTTAAGAATTCAAATTGTAACTGAACCGAATCAATTGGTTAGCTGGCTGACCAGTTTGGTTTTTATTTTTGTGATATATATTCTATATGTATACTGGTTATTTTTATTAGCTGCAGTTTTTTTTAATAAGTTAACCAACCAAACTGATTGGTTCAGTTAACTGGATTTTTCAGTTCAGATTTTCCAGTTTCTGTTCAGTTTTCCGATTTTTCATGAGCACCCCTATTAATAGCCATAGCTTTCAGGACTGAATTAATCAAGGTTTATGGTATCAGTAGTGTCTCATCATAATCAAGTCCCAGTTCTGTGTCATGTGAGCAATGCTTTGTTCTTTTATGCAACTATACACTGAACAGAGATTAGGCTTCTTGCTTCCCTTTAAGCAAAGGCTCTGCCCTTAGGTTATATTAATTGTGTTATGCCACTCTGTCTTGTTCAATGCCATATTGTTTAAGACTTGTCCGAACAATATGTAGTCGTCTGCATGAATCTTGTTTTGCCATTCCATCTAAGCCTTATCCCATATGGGGTTGGCTACATTAATTCTCTTTCACCATTCAGTGTGTTCAGTATCATATCCATTGTTAAATTATGAGCACTTAAATAATTTAGTTCTTTCTACTTTCTAGTCAATACTTTCTATAATTAAGAATAATAACATATGAGGGCCTGATAGGTAGATGAAAGAGATAAGAGGGGGAAGAAAGAAAGAGAGAATCAGCTATGTCATTGACTAATCTATGCATCCATGTAAATCTTGCATTCATCTCCCTTGCCAGAGTTCTTATCTCGCTCATGTTTTGTTCCTTATCCAATGGAAGTTCTTTGTGAAGTTATTACACCTGTTCTTTGCACTTTATTACATGCATAGAAAATTTAAGTATCTTAGCATATGGTTAAATTGCGCACATAAATATCATGCAATTGCTTCAAGTAACTTTTTGGTGTGGGTAGAATCTTTCAGCTACTTTGGCATGCTTGTTAAATTAGAACATGGAAAGTTCATGTTAAATGTGCACTGAAAATTTATTGGCTGTTGAAACAAATAAATTGAAATGTTTTCTGATGTTTTGTGCACCTCCTTAATTTGGAAAAGAATCTAAATACCTTGTAGTTTACTTAGGCTGTTTTTGTTGAGAGATTCACTTATGGTTTTTCTTTTTTTATCTTTTCTTTTGAACATGTCTATAAGTGTTTTGAATGACATAAATGCAATCCTAAAACCTTTTTAATTAACTAGCAATATTTTTGTAACTTGATTAAGGTATTTCCCTATAAACTTTATTGAATTTGTCTTGTGTAAAATGTTTAATGCAAAAGTACAGGATCCAATAAATAAGTTATCCACAACCATCTTTAGTTAGTTTTGTAGGACATTAAATTTTTCTGAGAACTGTCAAGAAACTTCTATCTAGTTCTTGTGTTTGATTAGATGATATTCACGATATTTAACATTGCAAAACCATGTTCATTTGTACCATGATCAGGTCCAGGATTTAAGAAATTTGATTGCAAAAGATGGCCATTTACCGGTTGATCATTTGAAGCTTATTTTGCGTGGTGAGACATTGCATGACAAGAAAAATGGAGATGATGTGCAACTTCAGCTTAAAGATGGAGGTTTCGTTCAATTCCATGATCTTACCAAATTTTTAGTCACTTAATTCAGTCTTCTATGTTAGTTTCTACGCTTGTGAGATTGTTAACTATTATGTCAATACAAAGCTTCAAGGAATATAAATTATGCATAAGTCGAAAACTTGAAATTACCGTTTAATGGTTAATGGAAGTCATACAATTAACAATACTTGTTAAGAGTCGGCTGTAGAGGGGTGTTTTGGTCATTTTGTTTTATGTTAAGAGTTTGGTGTAATATTTATTATATCTTAGGTTAAGTGGTGCCCCACACTTAAGCAGGGGCACAACAGTCTTTATGTTTTAATTAGAAACTCTATAAATAACAATTTGGCCGACTAGAGAAATCTATCTTTTGTCTTATGGTATTAATCTGTGTCAAAGGAAGTATATTCTTGATCTGTTAGAGGAGACAGGATTGTTGGGTGACAAACCAGCTAAAACACCCATGGAACCAAATGTCAAGTTGAGTAGTGATGTAGATGAGGAGTTTGAAGACCTTGGAAGGTACACAAGGTTGGTGGGTAAGTTGAACTACCTAACCATTACTCAGCCAAATATCTCATTTGCAGTTAGTGTGGTGAGTCGGTTTATGCAAAATGCTTGGATTCCACATTGGGATGCAGTTCTAAGGATTGTATGGCACTTGAAGGGAGCTGCTCCAAGTCGTGGCTTGTTATATAAGAGTGGAGGAAGCCTTGAGATAAAGGGATCCATTAATGTTGATTGGTCTGTTCAATATCTGACAGGGGGCTAGTTCAATATTGTACTTTTCTTGGGGGCAATTTGGTGACATGGAAGAGCAAGAAGTAGATGGTGGTAGCAAGAAGCAATGCAGAAGCATATTGTGAACTAGTGTAGTTGAGGAACCTCTTACAGGAGATGGGGTATTCGATTGATACCTCTATGAAGCTATATTGTGACAACCAAGCTATAGTTCACATTTCTTGCAATCTAGTTTTCCATGAGAGAACAAAATATATAGAAGTTGATTGTCAAGACTGCTGGAACAAACCAATAGAAGGCAGTTAATCAGTTTTACAAGAGGAACAGAAGGCAGTTAATCAGTTTTACAAGAGGAACAAAAGGCAGTTAATCAGTTTTACAAGAGGAGGCCACATCAGCACAACTAACCAACCACTTGTAACAACTGCCATCCACTTGTAACAACTGTAACAATCAAGATTGTAAAACTATAAGTAGTAGAGCAGAAAAGGAATAAGGGAATGACTCTTTCAACATTAAACTCTCTCTCTCTCTCTCTCTCTCTCCTTCCAAGAATTCAGGAGGTTGGCCCCTCAAAGAGCCCTGAGTTAGGTAGGTTCCTAACAATTTGGTATCAGAGCCAGCATGACCAACACAAGAAACATGTCAGTAGACACCCGAATGGGTCAGATGGAGGTAGAGATCCATCGAATGTCTTCAGATCTCAAAGAAATGAAGGAAGGCTTCATGCTCTCCTCCTTCGACTGGAGCAGGGGGCAACGAACACTGATAGAGGAAGCCAAGAAGAGCACAACAATGAAAACAACCGCAAAACAGGGGCGGCAACAAGAATAGCCAAAATCGACTTCCCCATCTTCTCAGGCGGTGACCCAACTCCCTGGATTCTCAGAGCTGAAAGGTATTTCGATTACCATGAAACACTGGGGCAAGATAGGGTAGCTCTGGCTTCTGCGCATCTTGAAGGGGAAGCTATCCTCTGGTTTCAATGGTACAAAAGGGGGCACCCTCGTCAAACCTGGGCAGACTTCACGGATGCCATGACTGTCCGTTTTGGATCATCTGGGTTCGAAGATCTTGATGAAAATTTGGCAAAGTTGCGGTAGGTGGGATCAGTAAAGGAATACCAAATGGAGTTCGAAAGGCTGGCCGTGAGAGTCCAAGGGTGGACGGAGAAGGCATTGGTGGGAAGCTTCGTCGGCGGCCTAAAAGAAGAACTGCGATTGGAATTGAAAGCGATGTAGCCCACTTCGGTCATCAATGCGGCAACACTAGCGAAATTGTATGAGGACAAGTTCAGTCGAGCAAGAAAGGTGCAGCGACCATGGGGTCCAGAAGCAAGAAGGGAGCAAGAAAGGACGACAGCACCAGACAAGGAGGAAGGAGTACTGGGCCCAGGCCCACTGGTTCCTTTCAAACGGCTGACTTGGGCAGAGATGCAAGCCCATAGAGACAAAGGTCTCTGTTACAACTGCGAAGAGAAATTTGAGCCGGGCCATCGCTGCAGGAAACAACAAACGTTTCTCCTCCAAATAGATGCCGAAGAGGAAGACGACATCACTGGTTGCGGAGAATCTAACCCAGGGTGGGAAATACAATCCAATGGCACGCCTGAAATATCCTTACAAGCCCTTACGGGACTTGCGTCCCCTTAAACAATGAGAGTTGCAGGGCTGATTCTAGGATGCCAAGTGTCAATCCTCATAGATAGTGGCAGCTCCCTTAACTTCATAACTCAAGTCTTGTTGGATAAAATGGGACTTCCGATTCAACCAACAACGGCCTTTACGGTTCATGTGGCCAACGGTAACAACCTATCTTGCAATAGCATTTGCATGGGCCTACCACTAAAGATTCAGGGTCATCAGTTTGCGGTGGACCTATATCCTCTTCATCTCAGTGGAGCAGACGTGGTGCTAGGCATTCAATGGTTAAGACAGCTAGGACCCGTGGTCTGTGATTGGGCCCGTCTCACCATGGACTTCACATCAGGAAACTCTACAGTCCATCTACAAGGGCAAACATGCAAGGGCCCCAAGGCCCATCAGTCTTGCAACACTGACAAAGCAAAGAGGAGATCCAGATCAGCCCATATTCATGCACATGGACTCAAATTTTCCTACTTAGATCTGCAATCAAATTTTCCTACATTAGACCTTGAGGGCAAGGTCACTCTAAAGGAAGGGGGGATTGTCAAGACTGCTGGAACAGACCAACAGAAGGCAGTTAATCAGTTTTACAAGAGGAGTTCACATCAGCACAACTAACCATCCACTTGTAACAACTGCCATCCACTTGTAACAACAACTTCCATCCACTTGTAACAACTGTAACAATCAAGATTGTAAAACTATAAGTAGTAGAGCAGAAAAGGAATAAGGGAATGATTCTTTCAGCATTAAACTCTCTCTCTCTCTCCTTCCAAGAATTCAGGAGGTTGGCCCCTCGAAGAGCCCTGAGTTAGGCAGGTTCCTAACATTGATTGTCACTTTGTGAGAGAGAAGGTGCTCAGTGGAGTGATAAGTACTACATATTTAAATACAAGAAGTCAATGGGCAGGCTTGTTCACCCAAGGGTTGAGTCGAGGAATAGTGGATTACATATGTAACAAACAACTAACAAGCTGGGACTATATAACATATGCTCACTAGCTTGAGGGGGAGTGTTAGAGTCAGCTGTAGAGGGTTAATTTGGTCATTTTGTAGGGAAGTCTATCTTCTCTAGTTCGAACCAATCTTTCACTTCTATTTCTTCTCTTTTCTTCTCTTCCATCTATTCGTTCTCTCTTCTCTCTTTTTCTCTGTTATTCTGGAATTAAAACCAGCACTGATCTGAGTTTTTATCTTATTCTTCAAAAAAGCCAGTACAGATCTGAATTTTATCAATACTTATGGAAGCTTTGATAAGCCATGCAGTTAACTGCTTGCAGAACTAATAAGATCTAACAAAGAACTCTATGCTAAAACGGATTTTTGTTTTTTAAATTTGTATTTCATTAATTGTTAAGAAGAGAACTTCTCAAATATATGCTTGGAAGAAATACAAAGTCTTACTATCTTACTACCAATATGCATTATTTGAAGTTTCAGACGATGCCAAATTGAGTACTTTGCTTGCTAGTGACCCTGAGAAGAAAGTCATTCTCTAAAAAGGTAGTGGCTTACTGACACAGGCATTTCTTGAATCGTAAGGTGCCATGTGATAAGCATTTGGGTCATTTTGATTAACTTTTCAGGTCACTTCCCATAGTAAATGTGGGATTTGATGACCTCCTGAGGTGTGTATTCTTGTTGATCATTTTCTCTTTTGCGGTTATATGAATCCACTTCACGTTTGACTTGTTGGTATAGTGTCACAAACTGGCTTCATTGATAAGTTGTCCCTAGAGATATGAACTCTATTATGGATGTTCGTGATAGGATTAGGACATGGAAGGGCCATTTCATATAGCTTCAGATCTATGCCTATCTGGTTTTATTGAAGGCTATCATTTGCATGTCTTTGTAGGTTGTGCACACCTGCCATACAGCATGGAACTAGGGCACTTAGTAATGTGGACTAGATGGTCTTTTTATAAAGAAACGTCACACTACTGGTGCATGCAAAGGCAGATCAAAGCAATGACAAGAGAAGCAGGAATTAGACTTTTTAATGGGTTCACAGATCAGTTAACAGGTTTGCTGATTCCTTTGAAAAGAATGGGGTTTATAGAAATTGGCTTTTTCTTTCGGGGGAGGGGGGTGGTTTCCAATGTTGTACAGATAAGGAAGGGATAAATACAATTATGCCTTTTTGTAAAGAGGAATTAAAATTGGGTTCTTCACAGCCACTTATCCGGGCTGTTCTGGGCAGCTGTACATATTTAATACTAATTTCAATTAATGGAATTTTAGTTATCAATGACAAAAAGATGGTCCTTGTATAATTAATAGTATTTTATGCATGTAAGATGAGTTTGTGCAATTTGCATCAGATGCCTAAGTAGGCAGGATACAAACAAGGCATCACCTCTGCATTAACTTGGTTGCACTAATGCTAAGTTAGATGGGTTTTAATTCCCACTCAATTATTGATTTTCTACTATTTCCAATTTGACAATTTGCAGAGCATGGTCCATGCTACAAGAGATTTTGTTTCATCTGTTTGTTTGAGTTTTCAATTTATTGACTTTTGTTACATTTTCAGATTCCCTGATAGTAGCTGTGAAACCAAAATCTCCTGTTAAACGGAATGATGGGTTTGATGACGATGACGACGATGATGATCTGGTTAGTAACTCAACAACTTTGTACTTTCATTGAACTAATTACACATACCAGTTTAAATGTTTTAATAAATATCTCCCTCTTATATTTTGTGAATTTTCAGAAGTTTCAGATTCCAGAATCATCAAGTTGGTGGAAGAAGAGGCTTTTCTCTTTTCTTCATGACAAATTGAAGTTACCTTGTGAGCATTCACTTAAAATATAGTTTTTGTACTTGAATGTGCTTACCAGATTGCATAACCTTTTCTTTTCATTGATATTTATAGGTATCCTGTTGATGGCAATTTTCTCAATGAGTCAAAAGGCGTGGGTCTTCATCATTCTATGGTTTATTTTGGCACCTATTGCGTATAGATTAGACATAGGACCCCTATATGTGAGTCTATGTATCTTCTCAAAATTTTTCTTTGTTAATAACATGATAAATTTCCTAGTAAATGTTTCTATTTGATACCTAGTTTAGGGTCTTTTGATAGGTTTAAATCCTAATTCTGGACTTCCTTATACATAAACAAGAGATGAAATCATAGGCATGAAAAATTGCATTATCAAAAACCAATTCTGTTTGCAGAAACTTACTTTTAAGTTTACCATATACCTTCAAAGGATTTCTTTTATATGTTTAAAAATACCTCACTTGACAAAGTACTGATGGTTAACCAACTTGTCAGCTTGGTGATAATATTACTGTAGAAATACAGTAGATCAACACTTAATGGTGGTCCCCACAATATTTTTATTGTTTTTATCTATGTTATAACTTTGTTATTTACTGTTATGTAGTGTTTTGTTCTCTGCTATAGGTGGCAGGGGCATTTCTGTCATTGTACTCATTTTTATTCTTTCTCATATAAATAGCATTGAGTGGGGTGGCAGGACTATTCTATTCTGCTCCCTTTTTTTTAATCTTTTTCTTTGTATTCTCTCTTCTCTCTATATTCTGCACTTTTCTTCTCTTTTCTGTCTTCTTTTCAGTGCTGAAATCTAACCTAAACTAGGTTCGGCCATCACTAGGGGTGCTCATGGTTCGGTTAACCGAACTGTGGGCCTATTTTTGGAACTGAACTGGTCCTACTGGCTTCTGGAAAACCGGTAACCAAAACCGAACCAAAGCCGATCAGTTAACTGGTTGACCGGTTTGGTTCGTCGGTTTTTCAGCTTTTTTATATTTATGATATATTATAAAAAATATATAAATATATAATAAATAAATAAATAAATATAATATTATATTTTAAATAATAAACAATATATTATATATTATAAATATATATTTATATATAATGCATATTTATTAATTTATAATATATAGAAAATATAAAATATATATTCTTGGCAATAAATCCGATTGAAAAATGAGGAAGAAGAGAAGAGAAGGGAAGAAGAGAGAAGAGAAGAAGGAAGAAGGAAGAAGAAAAGGTTTGGAGCAATGGAACAGTACTGGCGGCGCCAACTTCTATTATATTATATAGGGCGATAGAAATAAGAAGGGAAAAGACACCTATGCCCCTGTTGTAAGTGAAGTACAATAACAGAAAATAAAAAAGGCTTTAACTAGCCAAATAGACCCTAACATAAATAACTAAATTATTTCAACACTCCCCCTCAAGTTGGAGCATAGATATCAATCATGCCCAACTTGTCACACAAATCATTGTGCCGCACATGATGAAGACCTTTGGTGAAGATATCTGCAAGTTGCTCTTTTGAGTTGACATATGGAGTACACACTTCTCCATTTACAAGTTTCTCTCTAACAAAATGCTTGTCCACTTCAATGTGTTTCGTCCTATCATGCAGGACTGGATTAGCAGCAATATTGATGGCAGCTTTATTGTCACAGTAGAGTGACATATGGTTGCTCTGCAAAACCCAGTTCACCTAACAGATTTCTTATCCACATGATTTCAGCAACCCCATGAGACACCGCTCTATATTCTGCTTCAGCACTAGATCTAGCCACCACACTTTGTTTTTTACTTCTCCATGTGACCAGGTTTCCTCCTACAAAGGTACAATACCCATTGGTAGACTTTCGGTCATCAACTGCCCCTGCCCAATCAACATCAGTATATACTTCCACCTTTAAGTGTCCATGTTTTTGGAACAACAAACCAGCTCTTGGAAACTTCTTGAGGCATCTAAGGATCCTCTCTATAGCTTCAAAGTGAGTTGTCCTAGGATTGTGCATGAACTGACTAAGGACACCCACTGCATAAGCAATATCAGGCCTGGTCATAAACAAATACAAGAGTCTCCCTACAAGTCTTTGGAACTTCTTCACATCTTTCAAAAACTCTCCCTGACTGTCTCCCAGCTGATGATTAGATTCAATTGGTGAATCAATTGGTTTTACCCCCAACTTGCTTGTATCTTCTAGTAGATCTAGTACATATTTCCGTTGGGAAATAAAGATGCCCTTGTGAGAGCGGGCAACTTTAATTCCAAGGAAATAACATAAGGGGCCTAGATCTTTCACCTCAAATTGAGTGGCTAAGAATTTTTTGTCTTTGTATTTCAGCCTCCCAATTTCCTATGATCACTATGTCATCCACGTACACAATTAGAGCTACAATTTTCCCTTCACCTTTTTTCACAAATAGAGTGTGATTTGACTGGCATTGTTTGAACCCCATATGTTGAACTGCTAAGTGGAACTTACTAAACCAGGCCTGAGGTGATTGTTTCAACCCATATAAAGATTTTTTTAACTTGCGCACTTTTTGTTCACTGCCTTTGGCACAAAAACTGGAGGTTGGGTCATGTACAATTCCTCTTCCAAGTCACCATTCAAGAAAGCATTTTTGATGTCCAATTGGTGAAGTTCCCAGTCAAGATTTGCTGCCAATGAAAGAAGAATCCTGATAGAATTCATCTTGGCTACTGGACCAAAAGTCTCTGCATAGTCCACTCCATATACTTGTATAAAACCTCTTGCTACCAGTCTAGCCTTGTACCTTTCAACAGTTCCATCAGCCTTGTGTTTCACTGTGAACACTCACTTGCAACCCACTGGTTCTTTCCCTTCAAGAAGATCCACCAACTCCCAAGTGCCATTTTTGTGTAATGCATCAATTTCTTCCTACATTGCATCTGTCCATTCAGGTTTGGATAAAGCTTTTGCCACATTCTTAGGAACGGGGACATTGTCCACAAAAGAGAGGAATGCACGGAATAAAGGTGAAATGTGATTATAGGACACAAAATTAGAGATAGGATGATTAGTGGTACAAGATCTAACACCCTTTCTCTTAGCAATAGGAACATCAAGATCATTAATGACAGGGGAATCAACATTGAGAGGAACAAGCATATCAATAGGAGCAAGTGTACCTGGCTGATGAGAAGGATCTGCCTCTGGCAAATCCGACGATGTTGGTTGCATAGTATTAGGTTCCACAGCTCTTGAACTTTGCTGGCTTTTATGGCGGCAATGAAAGACACGGAATGGAGGAGGGTCAGGTAGAGGAGGTAGTTGAGTTTGAGCCGCCTATTTCTCCTCAACCCTATTCTCCCCCTGAGGAGAAACCGAGAAGAAAGGTTGATTCTCAAAGAAGGATACATCGATGGAGACATAGTACTTGTGAGAGGTAGGATCATAGCAACGATACCCCTTTTGAGATAAGGGTAACCAAGGAAAACACAAGGTAGGGGACAAGTTATGGACAAAGCAACGACACCCAAAAACACGCATTGGAATGGTGGACAACGGAGCTGTAGGAAACATAAGCTAATGTGGGGCCTTATACTCTAGTAACCGAGATGGCATATTGTTGATGATGTATGTAGCACACAAAACTGTATCCATTCAAAAACGTTTTGGCATATTCATATGAATTAATAAGCCACGAGCTACTTCGAGAAGGTGACGGTTCTTTCGTTCAGCAACACCGTTTTGTTGGGGTGTCCTGGCACAAGAGCTTCGTTGAAGTGACCCACTCGAAGCAAAAAACCCCGTGAGATCACTATGGAAGTATTCCTTCGCATTGTTTGACTGGAAGATATGGATTTTAGTTTGGAACTGAGTGAACACCATGCGTTGAAAGTCTTTCACAATTTTTGGTACTTCATCTCTAGATCGCATAGGGTAAACCCAAGTGTATCTAGAGTAATCATCAATCAAGGTAATGAAGTACTTATATCCAACCTCAGTAGGTAGAGTAACAGGGCCCCAAACATTAGAATAAACAATATGAAATGAAAATTTAGATCTTTTATTTCTCAAAGGAAAAGAACTTCTACAATGTTTACTCAATTGACATGTCTGACACTGTAACTGACTCACTGACAAGGACTCAAACAACTTTGGGAACATAACTTTTAATGACTCAAAAGAAAGATGACCAAGACGACTGTGCCATAAATAGGCTTGACTCTCACTGGACGAACTCATGGACTTTGTAGCCACAAGACTAGCTTTATTCTCTAACACGTAGAGACCATCCACCATGCTTCCTCTACCAATCGTCTTCCTCGAGGCCAAATCCTGAAACACACATGAAGACGGAAAGAAAGTGACTGAACAGTTCAAGGAGTGAGTAATACTATTAATGGACAACAAATTTATAGGTAATTTCGGAACATGCAGTACATTAGAAAGGGTAAGGCCGAGTGGAAGAGGTATGGTGCCTTGGCCAGTTATGGTAGAGAAAGAACCATCAGCTAGTCTCACCTTATCTCTCCCAGAGAGAAGGTTATATGTCTGAAATAAATTTGACTTTCCAGTCATGTGGTTTGAGGCTCCGGAGTCAATAACCCAAGGAGAATCAGTAGTATGAGATGACATATGGAAGGCAGTGGCAGCGTTACCTGATGTAGACGTAAAAGAGGTAGAGGGAGTAGGACCAGAATCCATTTGGCAGAGAGTCCTACCATACAATTTTAAATGGTCACGAAAGGAGTTGATAATTTCTTCCTTAGGGTCAGAACTGAGATGCCTCTCCTGAGTTACCAATGGACCAGTCTCTTGAGATGCCATATTAGTTGAGTTATACTTTTTCTGATTCTACTGAATTGATTTCTTGCTCTGATCAGGTGTTGACTTCTTACCCAAATTCTATGCCCATTTAGGTTTTCTATGGAGATCCCAACATGTATTTCTGGTGTGTTTTGTCTTTTGGCAGTGAGTGCACCAAAGTTTACTCTTATCATCTGTTCTCTTCTGAGAGTCACCTTTCTTAAAAGCACCTCCGACATTTGTATCTGAATTTCCCTGGACAGCTAGGGCAATTGACTCCCCCTCTGCACAATTCATCACACTTCTTCTACTCTCTTCTGACTGCACTAAGGCACACACCTCCTGAACTGATGGCAAGTCTTTACTACCCAAGATCTGCACCCTGATAGACTCATATGAAGGATTCAGCCCTAGGAGGAAGGCAAAGACCTGTTGCTGAGATACAAGTGACTTATATGCCTTTGCATCTTCATCACACTTCCAATTCACATTCTGGTAGTGATCAAGTTCTTTCCGTATCGATGCCAAATCAGAATAGTACATCGAGAGAGTCCTCTCCCCCTGTTTGCAAGTAGAGGATTCAGCTTGCAGTTGGTATATCTTGGCATAGTGTCTCTGCTCTGAATAGGTGGACTTTGCTTGTTCCCATATCTCACAAGCAGTTTCAGCCCACATAAATGTCTTCCTTACTTGTGGCAGCATGGAAACCAAGAGCCCTGACATCACCATACTACTCTTGGTTCCACCTATCATATTCAGCACTTCCGTTCTTCGGTTTCTTCACTCTCCCATTGATGTATCCTATTTTCCCCCTAGCAGTGGTGTAGAGTTTTATTCCCCTAGATCACTCAAGGTAGTTCAGACCATCAAAGGGAATAACAGCCATGGGGAAATTCATATCCATTCCCCCATCCACTCCATTGTGGCTCCCTGAAATCTCTAAAGTAGCAGAATTCTCAGATGACATGGTAAACACAGAGTTTTTTTGATCTAAACTCTCAACTTAGGATCCCTCCTTTTATTGACAAAAAACTCCAAACACAACAATTCAGTTCTGGACTTAAATCTGAGCACAGAAAACAACAACAATTTCCAAAGAAGAACTATGGCAAGACTGATTTTCAGATCTGCATGAAGAACAGTCCCAACCTACTGGTTTTCTAGTAAGTTCCACAGCATTAATCAATAAGAGAGATCCTAACACATGAAATCAGACTAACGAGCAGAGAAAACAGGTCATCTGTGACCTACAGTCACCTTTTCACAGGTACAGGATCACACGATCCAACAAATAAAAGAGGTATAACCCTCACAAAAGTCTGCCGACATTTAGTGGTTTGGATTCATTTGTTCTCCACTTGGTACACGACCAAGGAAAGAAATAAAAGAAAAAAAAAGCTTTAGGGTTGTACCAGTTGCAGATCTGATTTGATCAGCCCAGATTCAATCCTCTGTTTCGCTCAGATTCAGCAACTTGAAGAGAAAAATTGATCGCCTAGATTCAACAGCCTTACTCTGATACCATCTTGGCAATAAATCCGATTGAAAAATGAGGAAGAAGAGAAGAGAAGGGAAGAAGAGAGAAGAGAAGGAAGAAAGGAAGAAGAAAAGGTTTGGAGCAATGGAACAGTACTGGCGGCGCCAGCTTCTATTATATTATATTAGGGCAACAAAAATAAGAAGGGAAAAGACACCTGTGCCCCTGCTGTAAGTGAAGTACAATAACAGAAAATAAAATAAAGGCTTTAATTAACCAAACAGACCCTAACATAAATAACTAAATTATTTGAACATATATAATATACATAAATATATATAAAATATATAGAAATATATGTATACCGGTTGGTTCGGTTAACCGCTGGTTTTCTATATGGGTTAACCAAAATCGAACCGGTACCTTCGGTTTTTTAAAATACTGAACTGAAACCGAACCGACCGGTTTGGTTAACTGGATTTTTGGTTCTGTTTCGGTCAGTTTTTCGGTTTGGTTCGGTTTTTCGGTTTTTCTTGCTCACCCCTAGCCATCACTCTTGCTGTTAACTATTATACTTCACTCTTCTTTCTCTAGTGGATGGAAAGTCGTTCAACCACCTGCATTTTGTGTGTGTTAATCTCTCCTTTCCTGATGTGCCTTGGGTTTAGCCTAATATCCTCTTATAGCTCCTGTCTGGAGTAGCAAAAGTTGTACTAAGCAGGTTTTATTTGTAAGATTTGTCCATTTTGTGAGTTGGAATACTTCTTGCTTTCTATGGCAGTCATGACTGGCTTTGATGTATTAGTTAAAAAATACAGAAAGAAAAAGGCATTTTGTAGAATTGGTAGGAAGATTATCTTGAGGACATTTTGGGGAATAAAATTGTTGCACATATGAAGCTGATAATAGTAACATAAACCCATAGGTAGCCCAATACATTGTCATTTGCATTTTATAGTACTTAAATCATAGAGGCCCATTCAATTCTTAAATACTGTCACATCATGCAAGAAGAGTAATTTGTAAAAGTGGAATTAATTACTTATTATTTGTGGTATTTTATACAGATACTTGGCACGGGATTTTCTATTGTTTTCCTAAATCTTGGACAGCGGCAACACGGAGAACTCAGGTATAAATTTTGATTTAGGACCTTGTAGTCATAACATTTTTTTTTTCAAGTTTAGAGTCTTTAGACATGGGCTCATAGGCTCTTGACGGAACAGTGAATATCACCTTCTTCATAAAGCTACCAACATGTTTGCAACACCACACTTCAATTTGCTCATTTTGTTACAATTTCATGTCAACATGTCACTAGATATTCTTACCTGTCAAAATGAAAAAGGTCATCTCCATTTCAGTTTAATGCAAAATAAGGTCATCTCCATTTTTTTGATGGAGATAGGCAGAAAAGGAGGTAGTGATATTCAAAATAAGGTCTTCTCCATTTTTTTTTATGTCAAAAGATGATCCAGGGCATTCAACCGGGGACTACAACAGTTGACAGTAGAGTCTAGATTTGGGAAAAGTCTCCATTTTTTTTGTAACATGATCCAGGGCATCTCCATTTTACTGCAAAATGGATATGGATAGAAAAGGAGGTACTGATATTCAAAATAAGTTCATCTCCATTTTTTTATGTTAAAATATGGTCCAGGGAATTCAGCTGGGGACTACAGCAGTTGACAGTAGAGTCTGGATTAGGGAAAAGTCTGTTGAATGCATCCTCTCCAAGGTAGCTTTTTATAGGTTTTTATCCCATCAGCAGCAGGTGGCTGATTTCCCTTGGTCAAAAATCTGGAGTAAATACATCCCATCCAAGATAGCTTTTCTGATCTGGACTGCTACCCTTGGGAAATACTTAACCACTGATAAACTGATCAGAAGGGGTATGGATTGGATTGAAAATACCTGCAGTCTGTGGCTCTGAGGTTGAATCTTCAGATCACTTCTTCATCCATTTCAGTTTCACATGTCAGCTTTTGTTATGGATGCATTCGTGGGAAAGACATACTGCCGCCGGCAGCAGCAATGAGGAGGGGCCCACACGACAGCTTATCCTGCCAGCTCTCCACCAGCTTACCTTATCCCATCTATTCTTACTTTATCTATTAGACATAGGAGTTAAGTTCTGTTCTTAGTAGGAGTTTGTTTACCTATTAGAAGTAGGAGTTTGATTTAAAGTTGGATTATCCTAGCCTAGTCGAATTCAATAAGGAGTTACCTCTTGTAATCTCCTATTTAAGGAGCTGTGAATTGGGAATAAAGGCATTCAGTTTTTCAGTCAAGGGAAGAGTGAGGAGAGTTCGGGTGATCTCTTGGACAAATCACCCATTAGGTTGCCACAATAGGGTCTGCACGCAAAGGGAGGGGTAAGGGGAAGCTAGAGGTTCTCCCCGTGGACCGACCCGTGACAAGATCCTACGCCCGGGCCCATAACATCTTGGTATCAGAGCCTACCGTCATGGGAGATCTGGAGCCGCTATCATCCAGGGTCCACGAATGGGAGCATAGGCTCGTAGAAACTAGCATGGAGGTTCGTGAGGTCAAAGACGATGTTCGGGAGCTGCAACGCTTGTTGGAAACATTTTTCTCTAACAAAGAAAGGAACTCCGAGGGAACCGCCACCACCAACAGTCGCCGACCAGACTGGGTAGAGACGTCCGATGAACATCAGATCGCCGCCCCGACAGCCGCAGTTATTCCCAAGTATAGTCGACTAGAATTTTTGTCTTACAACGGCACTGGAGACCCATTAGGATGGCTATATCGCTGCGAACAGTTCTTCCGTAACCAGCGCACTGATGACAAAGACAAGGTCAGTCTGGCCGCCTTCCACCTAACGGAAGAGGCACAACTCTGGTTCTACCGTCTGGAGCAGGAAGAACCCGGGCTCAGTTGGGAACAATTTAAATCCTATTGCCTCCTCAGGTTTGGACCCCCATTGACAAGCAACCCGCTGGGTGAGTTAATTAACCTCAAGCAAACTGGAACCGTGGCAGAATATCAACGCCAGTTCCAAACCCTTCTCGCCAGGGCAGCCTCGGTACGCCCAGATCAAAAAGTAGATATGTTCACCGCGGGGTTAGCAGAACCCATAAGGGTGGACGTGGAGATGCAACACCCTCTCAACCTAGTCACAGCAATGAACCTCGCACGTGCCTTCGAACGGAAACTGCAGCTCACCCACGGAACCCTCAGTATAAGTCGGCTAGCAACGACCTGAGCACCTTTGAAGACAGCAGGAGTGTCTCCTTCTTCGACCGCCAGCAGGGAACAAAGGCCTCCTACCAGTAACCCTTCCAGATCAGCATCAAGTATAGGGAGTAGCAGGACAACGCCCCCCATTAGACGACTGTCCCGAGCCGAGATGGTAGAACGGCGTGCAAGAGGGCAGTGCTTCAACTGCGATGATCTATACTCCTCGGGGCACAGGTGCAAGAAGCTATTCTGTCTTTTGGTAGACGAACCCGAAGAGGACGAGGATGAACCTACAGCATCAGACCCCGAGATCTCCCTCCACGCAATCACGGGGATCAAAACCTCACAAACCATGCAACTAAGGGCTCTAGTAGCAAGGAAACCAGTACGTATTCTTGTAGACTCCGGAAGCACCCACAACTTTGTCAGTGAACAGGCTGCCTGCCAGTTAGAATTACCGATGGAAATCAGGCCACAATTACAGGTAGCCGTGGCAAACGGGGAAAGAGTTCACAACCCCGGTATCTGCAAGGACACCAAAATTTAGGTCAGATCAGAATCTTTCCTTGCTGATTTGTTCATACTCTCCTTGGATGAATTCGACATCGTCCTGGGAGTCAAGTGGCTGATCACTCTAGGGCCAATCCTATGGGATTTCAGCGCCTTGACAATGACATTCCACCTGGATGGAAAACTGGTTACATGGCAGGGAACCAGGATAAGAACAAAGACGTAGTTGCATTCACTTCAAGGTGAGAACTTGCGCGCAACAGATATGGAGAGGCTTCTCACGGATTTCTCTGCAGTATTCCAAGAACCCAAGGGGCTCCCACCGTCCAGAGCCTGCGTTCATCGGATCCCTCTGATAGCCGGATCAGATCTCGTCGTTGTCCGACCCTATCGCTACCAACACTGACAAAAGGATGAAATAGAAGGGCAGTGTGCGGATATGTTACAGCAAGGGATCATCCGTCCCAGCCGCTCCCCCTTCTTCTCTCCGGTTCTGTTGGTACCCAAGCAAGATGGGACTTGGAGATTTTGTGTGGACTACAAAGAGCTTAACAGCCGAACGGTCAAGGATAAATTTCCTATCCCCATCGTAGATGAGCTATTGGACGAACTCCATGGCGCCCAATATTTCTCAAAATTAGACTTCCGGTCGGGTTACTTCCAGGTCCGGATGACTCCCGAAGATATAGAGAAGACGGCCTTCAGAACACATCATGGCCATTTTGAATTCCTAGTTATGCCATTCGGCCTCAGCAACGCACCTTCCACATTCCAGTCCCTGATGAATGAGGTATTTCACTCCCACCTCCGCAGATTTGTCTTGGTATTCTTTGACGACATCCTAGTCTATAGCAAGTCGTGGGTAGAACACGTGCAGCATCTACGGACTGTTTTTGAACTCCTGCGACAACACCAACTCTTCCTTAAGCGATCCAAATGCTCCTTTGGAGTCACTGTGGATGACTCCAAGATTCATGCGATCAAGGAATGGCCCAGACCGCAATCCGCCAAGGCTCTCCGCGGGTTCCTAGGGTTGACGGGTTACTACCGCAAGTTCGTACAAAATTACGGACTTCTGGCGGCCCCACTAACCAATCTGCTCAAGAAAAATGCCTTCCACTGGGATAATACAGCCGATGCAGCCTCTGCGAGTTTAAGAGAAGCCCTCTCCTCCACGTTGGTTTTACAGCTGCCAAACTTTGAGCTCGAGTTCACAGTCGAATGCGATGCATCCGGCACCGGCGTCGGCGCCATACTACAGCAGCAAGGGCATCCAGTCGCCTTCTTCAGCCACAAACTGGTTGACCGCCACCTTAAATTACCCGCCTACGAACGTGAACTGATTGGGTTGGCTAAGGCAGTGCAGCACTGGAGGCCATACTTATGGGGAAGGTCCTTCGTCGTCAAGACGGACCACTACAACCTCAAATACTTGTTGGAACAACGACTTACCACTTCGCCGCAACAACATTGGGTCAGCAAACTACTTGGTTTCGATTTTCGGGTGGAATACAAGGCGAGAACCTTGAACCGTGCAGCAAATGCCTTGTCTCGCTGAGAAGAAGACAATATGCTCCTCCATGCGATCTCCCAACCCCGAGCCACCCTGCTGGAATACATCCGGAACACACTGCCGCAATCACCGGAGTGGAACGATCTTGTCCAGAAAATACAGTCCGGAACGACCAACCCAAACTGGTCCATGCACGACGGGTTGGCACTATACAAGGGACGGATATATCTCCCAGCCGACTGTCCCTTAATCCCCTCCGTCATCTCCAACATACACAACTCCACGCATGAAGGTGTCCAGAAAACATTGCACCGCATCCACACTGATTTCCATTGGCAGGGTATGAAGGCTTCGATGCGGGACTTCATTCAGAATTGCTCTATGTGCCAACAACAAAAGTGGGAAAACTTGCACCCAACAGGCCTTCTCCAACCACTTTCACTCCCAACTCAGATCTGGGCCGATATTTCCATGGACTTCATTGAGGGTCTACCCAAGGTTGGCGGGAAATCGGTCTTATTCGTGGTGGTGGATCGTTTTTCCAAGTATGCTCATTTCCTTCCCTTATCCCACCCATATAGCGCGGTTTCAGTTGCCCACGCCTTCTTCACCCATATTTTCTGATTGCATGGGCTACTCGAATCAATCGTCAGTGACAGGGACCCGATTTTTACTAGCACCTTCTGGAAGGAGCTATTTCGACTGCAGGGAACAGCCCTAGCCTTCTCCTCCGCCTACCATCCGTAGACTGACGGCCAAACGGAGGTAGTAAACCGGACAATAGAGATGTACCTCCGCTGTTTTGTGGGAGACCAGCCACGGCGTTGGGTGGAGTACCTTCCGTGGGCCGAATACTGTTACAACACGTCTTATCACTCCTCTTGGCATGACTCCCTTCCGGGTTGTTTATGGTTGGGACCCTCCCCGTCTATTGTCTTACAAACCCGGTTCAACACGGTTGGAAGAAGTGGACCGAAGCCTACAGGACCGCGATACCCTCCTAGCCGAAGTCTCCCTACGCTTACAGCAGGCTCAGGCACGCATGAAGAACGCCTACGATCAGCGCCACAGAGAATTAACCTTTGAACCCGGACAGTTCGTATGGCTGAAGCTCCAACCCTATCGGCAACACTCCCTCAGACGCAGAGCTTTCCCTAAACTGGCTCCCAAATTCTACGGGCCCTTCAAGATTTTACGGCAGATCGGGAAGGTTGCATATCAACTCGAGCTACCAGAAGATAGCAGACTCCATGATACCTTCCACATGTCCTTACTCAAGCCATTTACAGGGACTCCTCCTGATAAGGCACCTCCCCTACCACCCTTAAAGGACGACAGACCCATTCTCCAACCTCGGGCTCTTGTCCGGTCCCACGTCAATCGGGGTACCTTAGAATTCCTAGTGGAGTGGGATGAACTACCATCAGCTGAGGCCACCTGGATCCCCTGGTCTGATCTTCACAACGCCTATCCAGATCTCGAGCTTGAGGACAAGCTCGTTGCTCAGGAGGGGTGTGATGTTATGGATGCATTCGTGGGAAAGACATACCGCTGCCGGCAGCAGCAATGAGGAGGGGCCCACACGACAGCTTATCCTGCCAGCTCTCCACCAGCTTACCTTATCCCATCTATTCTTACTTTATCTATTAGACATAGGAGTTAAGTTCTGTTCTTAGTAGGAGTTTGTTTACCTATTAGAAGTAGGAGTTTGATTTAAAGTTGGATTATCCTAGCCTAGTCGAATTCAATAAGGAGTCACCTCTTGTAATCTCCTATTTAAGGAGCAGTGAATTGGGAATAAAGGCATTCAGTTTTTCAGTCAAGGGAAGAGTGAGGAGAGTTCAGGTGATCTTTTGGACAAATCACCCATCAGGTTGCCACAATAGGGTCTGCACGCAAAGGGAGGGGCAAGGGGAAGCTAGAGGTTCTCCCCGTGGACCGACCCGTGACGAGATCCTACGCTCGGGCCCATAACAGCTTTGGTCCTTGGCTTTCTCCTGCTTCAGCCTGTAATCTTGTCATCCCAGTTCCTTAATTCAGTTTTTGCAAGGGTGGAGACTTCAGGGGCTAAGCAGAAAAGGGAACATTCTTTGGTGTATTATCCATGATGTACATCTGAGTGGTTTGTAAAGAAAGGAGCCAAAGAAATTTTGAAAACAGGCAAAACAATATGGATGTGGTGAGCAAGAATTTCAAAGGAACTTTACACCCATGGCTTTCTATCCAGAAACAGTTTATTGGAGTCCATTCTCAGATTTTTTTTTTTATGCGGAGACTCTAAACATTTTGTCTTCTTTTTGTATAGCCCTATGTAGTCACTCAATGTACTCGGGTGGATGTATCCTTTCTTAGTTCAAATTAAGAATATATTTAAACTAAGTTTCAATTTTGATTAACATTTCATAGAGCTTCCGGGAGATGGTGTCGGATTTTTAGCCTCAGAGAGAACTAATTTGAGCATATACTAATATGCTTGTGAAGAACTTCTCCTGTAGCCAAAGCTCCATATAATGAAAAGAAGCTTTCTTATTATTTTATTTCTGACAGGATGTTGTTCTGTGATTGATTTTGTAGGCATCTGAAAATAAGAACATGGTCATAAGTTTGTAACTTTAGAGTTCCTTATGCATATGCCTCTCTAGTTTCCCCTTCAATAAAATTTCCAAACAACCTAAATGTTCCTATTTTTTATTAAACTTAAATGGTTCTTGAATTTAAAAATAAGGGGTATTTCTTTCTATCCGGCATTTCTCACCAGAAGTATTTCAGCCACCTCCTAGAGGTAGAAAATAAAGATTATAATGCTTCAATATTTTTCCCTTAAGAAATACTACAAGATGTATTAATTGTACTTTAAATTGTTCTTGTAATGATGGAGTGATCCTTGTTATGTGCATTAACCTAGGCTGCAGAAGTCAAGCTAAAAAGTATAAATTTTTAGCTCGATTTTTTGCATTATTATTATATAAACAAACCAAATGGGGTGGGGATACCTGTCCAGTCAGAAATAGAAGCTAAGGTTTTCTAGTTGTAAACTTGTAATCAGACCAAGTCAAATTCTTGCTATATGATTATGCCATGATTGAAAGTAAAGAAATAATATACAATTACACGTATTTGGGTATTTATTTCTGGATTTACAAGCTGGATCTTGTTAGGACTAGCTTAACACATGAAACAAGTTACAGAACTATAGTCCTTGGATGATATCAGATCTCTGTTTAACACATATTCTCTGTTCTGTTCATTTCATTCCCTGTAAAATATTATGCACCATGTCTGACCACATGCTTTCCCATTGGCAAACTATTATCATTGTTGTTCTTTGTAGCTTCCATGAAAAATAGGCTATACTTTGTTGGAGAAATTGTGCTTAATGTAAAAGATACAAATGATATTAGAATTGGGAAAATGTTAGATGATTACTCAACCCATCTTGTAATTTACTGGTTATTTTCTTGCTTGTGCTTGTTTCTCACTTATTTTCTGGTCTTATCAAAGTCAACATTGATTACCTTACTGGAAGACTTGTAACCAATCAACTGGTATCATAAAGGTGGTAAACAATCAGGTTGTGTTTATCAAAATTCCTGGTGGGGTTGATTGGACAAAGCTCTTCCAGTATCATGTCCTTCTGACAGCATAGTTTTTCTTTGTCAAAAAATGGGTATTCCATTTTTTTCTTTCTCCTTGTTTGTGATCCCAAGAACCATTCATCAGTTAATGTAATTTTTATCTGCAGTGCATATTCCATCTTCAACGAAGACTTCAGAGAGCTTCCAGGGACACTTAATGCAGATCGTCTTGACAGAGACATACGGACAGGTCAGTTATAGGCCTCCTACATTGTTGCTTGCCATCATCCAAGTTGCTTTAGAACCCTGTATCTATCCAAAAGTAGAATGAAATGGTAGTTGAACGATGTTTGCAATGATGTAGCATGATGCTCCAAAAGGAATATATTTTCTCAACTGGTATTTCTTTGTTCAACGCCATAACTTTATCCAAATGTTGCATACTGAAAATGTACTGAAGATTGGAGGAAAAGATTGACTAATGCACCAGAAAAATCATGCTCATGATATGATGAAGGTCTCCCCAGCTGAAAACCTTGGCCTTGGTTTATGTTTTAGCATGAACAGTTATTTATTTTCTTCCAGGGTTTTGGAAAACAATGATTTTGGGATAAAAGGGCAAGAGGGGCAGTATCCATTGAGAAATCCAACTTGGTTATGCTTTCTTGTATATGGTCGCTGATGATAATAAAGAGATAGTTGCAATAAATGGAACAAAATAACATCCAATCAAATTCTGCTTCATACCCTCCATATTTAATAAACAGGCAAGTCAAGAAGGTAACTATCAGTTTCTGCTTGTGGGATATTGACTCGCCATTCCAGCTCAACTGTTCAAGTCCGGGTAGATATTTTATCTACCAATGCCAGAGAACTGTGATATCCAGTCTTCAGTTTACAGCCACTTCCATATTAAATCATCTTCCTTAAGGCTATGTTTGGTTTGATATAAGAAACAGAAAGTTAAGGGAAAGTTCTCAAGGCTCAGTTTAGAAAGAGTAAAAATACAAATATGTACAGTACAATTACATACAAAATAATGCAAAATACAAGGTTTTGCACTCTCAAATTTGTATTTTCCTGAGGTGTTTCACAAAATTTGACAAAAATCTTTCCCCTTGCCTTCTCTTACTCTCTTATTTTCTATCAAACCAAAACAGAGCCTAAAGGGATCTCAGCTTGAATTGCAATGATGGGATGAATCAACTCAGAGTGGCTTGTGATTGTTGGGTTAGATGATCTAGACCATCTTTGTGAGTTAATGGGTAGGTCCATGGGAGGACCAAATCCTATTTCCTCTCTGCCCTGTGTCCAACTTTTTACTGGATAATATGATGTATTTGTGTGGCAAGTGACATGATTGGACTTGTTTATTGCAACCTTACATGCCATGTGTAGCTTGTGTTATCTAATCCACCATAAATATATATGTTTCTTTTGGATTTATTGGTGATGATGGCTTGTTGTCACGGTTGACCTCGTCAGATGTCACGAGCATTTTTATATTATTCAAGTCAATACTCAGGGCCACAATTATGAGTTTTGGTTTTTCTCCCAAACCAGATTTGACCAGTAGCTAGAGCTTCAAAACTTTAACTGGATTAGGTGATTAGCTCAGCTGAATCCTAGAAAAAATGGGTGGTGTGCTTGTTTGCTTGCAAAGAAATCAATCTGAGTTGGATTCACATTTGCTGGGTTGGCTAATTGAGTGAGTTCATCGGTTCAAGTTCAAACAAATGCTTGTTTTGTCCCCCACCTTGAAACCCAAAAGTAATAAAATAAATAAGCCCCACATATGGCCAATAGGGTCAATTCTATTGAAAGTGTCCAAGTCTTCTTAAAAAATCAAAATCTAATTTATTCATGTGTTTTTTCCTTGAAAATAGTACCCATCTCTCTTTAATATTCGAGCTTGGGATACAGCATTTGTGGTGTGGCATTCTTTCAATTTCAGCCCATCGTTGAAGGCACGTAATATGTGCCACGTGGCAACTACAGGGATCCTTCTAGGTTCTATTCATAAGTGTTTTTATCTTTCTCATGCTTATCTACTTTCAATACTTTGAATTCTTATAAATCCAAATATAAGTACAATTGAAAATAGTATATCTTAATCTCTGGTTAATTAATGCCCCCAAAATCTTGCTGTTGCCACGTGGCAACTACACGAATTCTTCTAGGTTCTGTTCATTATTAGTGTTTGCTTTCTCATGCTTTATCTACTTTCAATTCTTCTCGAATTTATATAAATGCAGTCGACACTCCTCAGGATGACCCAAAATAGCATCTCTGGTTAACTAACCCCCCCCCCCCCCCCCCCCTCCCTCCCAAAATCTTGCTGTTGCCACGTGGCAACTTATTCAAAACGTTTACTACATGCAGCGAGAAGCTTTGAGAATATGTTGTATGAGAAGTGTTGGGGTCTTTATCAGTAGGGGTGTGAATGGACCGGTTTTGGGTTGGACGGACCAATAAGACATTGAATTTGGACGGACTGGACGGACCAATATGACATTTTGGATTGGACCCGGTCTGTCCATAATGAATTTATATCGGATTGAGCTAATATCTGGTCCATTGATAGAAGATTAGAACATAGGTGTCAATGGACCAGGTTTGAGTTGAAACCATTCTAAATTAACAGGAATTTGAACAGATTAAACAGTCTCTAGATCGGTCCAAAATATTCATTGGACTGGATTGGATCAGGCCCATTTGTAGTGGACTCACATTGGAGTGGAACGGATTGGACCAAATCCAGTCCAATTGACACCCATATTTATCGGTAGGTGAAATTAGATTTAGATGATGTCAATTATATAATTAACTACGGAAAAGAGAAAGATAACCTACTCAATTTGACTTGGAAAACCTCCTGTCGTCCACTTGCCCTAATTTCTCTGTCAGACTCCGACTAAATCTTGTTATCCCTTCATTTTTGTCAAACCTCTTCCCTTCATTTTCTTCCCAATTAATCTAACAACTGTGGGCTGGATTTTGACAAATTTTGTTAGCCCACATGATCATCATTTTTCTCCTTTTTTGGGCTAACATGATCATCAATCAGGAAATCCACCAAAAGCACCTTCTTGTTTGGAAAATCAAGGTTAGAGAGCATGGACTTCGGATTGATGGAGTAGATGTTTTATTGTTTTAACCGTCAGATTGGTGTCAAACTAGGAGTGGGCTCCATGTGTGATGTGACAGCCGTGTTCCCCGCATCAACAATTGTCAAAAGCAAAAGCTGCAAATAAGAAGAAGAAAATGTCAACTGATCACATGGCTAGGATTTCATCGGCGCGTTTTTAGTAGGAATAGATCAATACAAGGGTTAGGTTTAGGTTAACATATCCCGCCACTTTAGCAGCGGAGACAGCATATCATCATGTATTATGTATAATTTATTCACGTCTGACGACTGATAAAATTGGTTGTGCGGTCAACATCAACAGCGCCTTGACCACTCATCCGTAAAATAAAATTTCCCGGAAACCACCTGAATCAGCAACAAGTTTGGTGGGCCATATGTCTTTGCAACAACGGAGATCGGCTCACGCAAAAATCCAAAAAACAGTAATATACATGCCGCAGCACCCTATCATGACTCCTTACGTAATGAGAGCAAATTCCTGGCGGATGTCGACCGACGTCCGTCAATTACAAAAAACAAGGGCCCCACACAGCAGCAGAACCCGTCAAGTGTCATCCATCCGTTGACCAACAGATGCAACCCGGTCCCACTAACAAAAGTAGAGACACCTCAAATCAAACGGTGGATTCTTCCATGATTTACCGTGTCTCTTCCCCACAGGCCACACCATAAATTGTCGTCGCATCGCCTTTGTATGGGGCGGAAACACCGAAACAAGAAAAAAAAGGGTTAAAGAAAAAAAACTATCAATTTTTCGAAAAACTGATTGATTGATTAGTGATTACTGATTAGGGTTAGAGAGAGAGAAGGAAGGGAGACACTCACACTACACACACGTATTGCATGTGACATTACATGCTTTTGTCGTTTTGCTGCGAGAATTCGCGCCACCAACCAACTCTTTGACTTGCATCGCTTCGTAGTCCCGAAATTCTTTTTCTTTCTCCTCTTGTCTCTCTCTTCTACTTTTTTTTTTTTAATTAAATAAATAAATAAATAATTTTTTTTCTTAATAATTTAAGGTGGTTTTGACTAAGTGGGAAAGCGTTCAATGCGACCTCTCTCAAACCAAAAATCATCTCTCCCAAAAATATTATTTTTTAAATTTTTGGAAGAAATAAATTTCGTAATTGGTTGTGAGTTGTGTGACAGAGGATCTCGTGCCCCACACCTCACCCTTTGACTCATCAGATGCAGATCTCTCTCCCACCCTTTTTCGTATTCGCTTATCATCAGCCGTCCGATCTTCCCAGCTATTCGATCTTGTCGGCACACGTCGCATCCCGACCACGGAACCGTGATCCTTGATAGGCACTAGACATCTACAGAAATGTCCCCTACGCAGTGACCATGCTGGGAGCTTCAGCTTCTCACATGACGGAAATGCCCAACGGAATTCTTCCTTCTTAGGGTTTACGAACGAGGTCAAATATGTCAAAATGAGGAAAATAAAGCTGGGCTTGGGCTTTCAAATTTCGAATTCGGTTTTTTAAAAAGGAGGGAATATTTCAATCGTACAACGTAAAACAATGTCCTATCCCATCCTCCACGTTGACCTTGTTTCTTTAAAAAAAGTATTTATAAAATCAGGGCATATTCGTCAATTTTGTGTAAGTTCGGGGTTAAAAGAATAAAGAAAACACGTGGATTCGCTGACTTGGACAGTTAGGTGTCAGAAATTCCCTAATTAGCCAATGACGTGGATACATGATACAAAATTGCCGCTGAATAGTAGCGCCAGATGTAACCGCGAAAATGGTGCCAACGAAGACAATCGAGGAAAAATAAGTAAGAAAATCTCTCTCCCCTCTCTCTCTCTCTCTCTCTCTCTCTCTCTCTTTCTCTCGAAAATACAGTCTACTCTTGTACAGTGACAAGTCTTCTATCACTTTTCTCACCGCACCGGAAAAAAAGAAATTTCTAATAAAAATTAAGAAAAAAAAAACCAGAGAAATCTCTCTCTCGCTCGCTCGTGTTCTTATTTGTTTTCTTGCCGCGAAACCGCTCGGAGATCTCTGCAATAAGCTCCAAAACCACTAATACTATCAAATGTGATGGGAGGAGGTTTCTCGCGTTTCTTCCCATGCTTGAATCCGGCCAGCCAAAACCATCACCCGGATTTGATATTTACAGCTACTGAGCCTCTGGATGAAACCCTAGGCCATTCCTTCTGCTACGTCCGTTCGTCTGCCCGATTCCTCTCTCCGTCTCAGTCTGACCGTATCTCCCCTTCTCAGTCTCTCCGGCTCTCCCCCTCTCACGAGCCCGCTCTAAAAACCAGGTCCGGTTTGCCAGAAACCGCTTTCAAGGCCATCTCGGGCGCTTCTGTGAGTGCTAATACTTCGACTCCCAGGACTGTCCTCCAGCATGACGTTATTTACGACGACGCCACTGAATGTGCTGGTGCTCCAAAGTCCAGTGTCGTCAATGGCTTCGAGAGCACCTCGTCTTTCAGTGCTCTGCCGCTGCAGCCTATCCCACGCGGCGGCGATGCGTCGGGTACAATTGAGCGAGGGTTCTTCATGTCGGGGCCTATTGAGCGAGGCGCACTATCCGGGCCGCTCGATGTGACCAGTGCTTCTGATGGGGGAAGAGTCCCTTTCTCGGCTCCACTTGGTGGTTTTTACGTGAAAAAGAAGAGGAAGAAGGGGATTTCTGGGATCCGGAAGGCGTTTTACCGGAACTTCTCGGAGAAAAAACGACCCTGGGTGGTGCCGGTTCTTAATTTCGTCGGCCGGAAAGATGGTCCAGCGTCGGGGTATGGAGGTGAACCGGAGGGAAAGAATGATAGCAACGTTCAGTGGGCCCATGGGAAGGCCGGAGAGGATCGGGTTCACGTCGTCGTGTCTGAAGAACATGGATGGCTCTTCGTTGGCATTTATGATGGTTTCAATGGCCCTGATGCGCCGGAATTCTTGATGGGTAATCTATATCGTGCTGTGTTTAATGAACTCGAGGGATTGTTTTGGGATGCTGAGAAAGATTCTTCAGTGCTTACAGGGCAAGAAAATGGGAATAGCGACTTAGAAAATGAAGTTGGTGTGGAAGGAAATGAACCGGGCCAGGAGAACACTGCCGGAGAGGCGGCAGAGGATGAGGAAGTAGTTCAGAAGAACTGTGCCGAAAGGATGGAAAACGAAGAAGTGTGTCAGAAAAACTGCGGTGAAGGGATAGCAAAGGATGAGGAAGTGGGTCAGGAGAAATGTGGCGATGAGGGGGCCAAGGATGAAGAAGTTTTAGAGGGTGGCAAAGATTTGAATCCACCTTCTTTAAATAGTGGGTCAGTCAAGAGAGTGACTTTCCAATCAGAGCAGACGGTCTCAAGAAGGAAACTTCTTTGGGAATTTCTTGCCGAAGCTGAGGCAGATGATGGACTCGATCTTTCAGGTTCGGACAGGTTTGCCTTTTCTGTTGACGATGCACTTCGCATTAGTAACTCCGGTTCTTCCGTGAGGAAACGATCTCTGTTGTTGTCCAAACTCAAATATGGGTTTTCCAGGAACAAGGAGGGTCATACCAGGAAGTTGTTCCCATGGAAATACGATTGGGAGGATAAAGAGAAAAACGAAACTGAGAACAAAGTCGAGGATAAATCTTCTCGGAGCTTTAGGAAGCGCAGGGTGGGCCCAATTGATCACGAATCAGTTTTAAGGGCTCTATCACGCGCTCTCGAAATTACTGAGTTGGCATACTTGGAAATGACAGACAAGGTTCTTGATCGGAATCCCGAACTGGCACTTATGGGTTCCTGTTTGTTGGTTGTGCTGATGAGAGATGAAGATGTATATGTTATGAATGTGGGTGATAGTCGTGCCATTGTTGCTCAATATCAATCCCAAGCATTCAATTCTAGTATGGAGCCAAAGGTACAGAGGATTAATGGGGCAGAAATGGAGGGTATTGTTGAAGAGTCAAGTGCCACTGGTAGTGCAGAAAATGCAGGGGGGAATGAGGCTCCTGCTCAAGTAATGAGGTTGACTGCATTGCAGCTGTCCACTGATCACAGCACAAGCATAGAAGAAGTAAGATTTAATTTGAAAGAACTTAAAGTTCAATGCCAATTCTTACTTTTGTTGTAGGACATTGTGGACTCACTAACAAATTTCGTTTTACATTGAAATGTCATCAACCTATTACTGTTATGTTCTGGGTCCAAACATTTTTCATATAAACACTGTTCTTAACATTGATGCCGTATACCCAATACTTGATATTAAGTTGATTTTATGTATTGTATAGCCAATTTTTCCAAAGGAGTGAATCGGGTGCTCTTTGTCTCACAGGCAAGGTTCATTTTGTTGGGTGTGCCTCACCTGCACCTAGGTGCATGCCACCTGGCTTTAGATATGTTCTGATGAATTAACCTTGAATCTTATGTTGAATAGGTAATTTACTATAGTTTAGGTAGCAGCAATGATGTTTAGAATTTAAAATGTTCAGCTTATGTAGGAGTTGGTCATACAAGGCTACACTTTCTGTTAATAACACGACAGTCTAACCAATTAAGCTAATAGGCTTTTTAAAATATTTTATTTTCTTTCTTTTTTTCAGAATTTTGATTTGCATATTATTATATATTATTATTTTTAATTAATGTGTTATATAGGAACCTGTTGCGCTTTGTGCTTCTCACTTCTAAAATGCTATGTGGAACAAGATCAACCATTTAAAATTTCACTTCACTCTGATAAATTGGATTTTTGTATAACTTAACACACAAGTAACTTAGTCCAGTCTTTCAGGGATTTTCTTTTTTGATCAGCTATCTTTCAAGGCTGCCTAAGCAACAAATTGTTCCCCAGGAATAGGGGTGATCAACCACTAGGCTCTCCCTTGTTGAAACCCCTGCAATTTGAACTTTTGTTGAAATGCCATATCTTTTCTTACTGATTTATCACATGGTCTATCCGCATTCACCTTAGCAATCTGATGTGGTAATCTTGTATTTGTTATTTTCCACTAAGATTTCTTACCTGTGTTAATTTAACAATGATAGTTTTTGCTGATAAATACAATATTTCTTTCATGGGTTTTCCCTGTTTGTTTATGCACATCATCTGAGAGATTTGTTTGCAAGACTTTGCTTGAAATATGCCAACTTCTGCAGGAAGTCTTACGGATCAAGGCAGAACATCCAGATGACAACCAATGTATTGTTAATGACAGAGTGAAAGGTCGTCTTAAGGTCACTCGAGCATTTGGGGCCGGATTTCTTAAACAGGTTTGTTCATTTATTCTTTTCCCTTATTCACCGTATTTTTTTCACCTTTTCAAGATTCAGGCAATATATCACAAAGGAAGCAAAGGGTGAAATGATTACAGCATCTATACAAGTGCAATCTTAAGAGTATATTAGTCCCTGTGAACATAAAGTCATGGTCTGCCGGTATCTTGCTTGTTGTCAATGACATCAATTTTCTTTGAAAGAAATCTAATGCATGGGCCAGATGGATTTATGTTCTGTTAGCTGAGTTACTATGTAAGTATCATTGCATGCAGAACCTTAGGCCCCTTGTGTCGTACATTGGATATCTTGATGGGTCAAACTTGCCTGATTAAATGGTTCTAAATATCCTTTCCTTTTTCCCCCATCCTTCCATGTTTTGCTAAAAATCAGGAAAAATATTGTAGACGTTTGGTTAGTTGGGATAAATCTCGTGAGTGTATCATATGTGAACCTAAAATAATATGCATAGATTATCTTTAAAGAATATTGGACAAGTATCATTAATATTGTCAAGTTATTCTCATATTTATCATAAAATATTCTTTTGTATATTTAAATGATGCACCCTATCTGTACGTTGCTGCAGCCAAAGTGGAATAATGCATTGCTGGAAATGTTCCGGAATGATTATATTGGTACTGAACCATACATATCCTGTTCTCCTTCTCTTTGTCACCGTAAGCTTGGTCCCACTGATCAGTTCTTAGTCCTCTCATCCGATGGTCTATATCAATATTTAACCAATCAGGAAGTGGTTTCTCATGTTGAGAATTTTATGGAGAAGTTTCCAGATGGAGATCCTGCACAACACTTAATTGAGGAGCTCCTATACCGTGCAGCCAAGAAAGCCGGTAAGACAAACTCTCAACCTAAAAGATACTTACCTGCTATTTTCTTTTATCTTTTATTGTTTTAGTTCTTTATTTCTTAATATAGTAAATTCGAGAAATAAATTCCTGATAAAATAATTAAGAAAGAAATTTGGCTATGAATTGATATTGAGATAAAAAAAAGCAGCCTCATTAATGAAATGAGAACATGGAAAAGACAGAGTACAAGGAACCTTCCTACTTAAACCTGAGAAAACTTGTTAACTATTGCTGCAAAGCATATTAAAATCTTTCGACACCAGAAGAAGAAGGCCATTACCTAATGCTAAACCTGGCATCTGTCAGTAGTCACTAATAGCGACTAGATAGACAATAGGTTGATATTTGTTAGACATGAAAATGCTTGTATACGTGTGCTGTAGAGATGTGCCTTTCGACAAACTAGTGTTTTAAAAAATGCCAAAAAATTCAAAAAGATGCAAAAATTAAAAATATAAACTAAAATGTTAAAATAGATGTTTTTAAAAAACCTATTATCTCAAATTAAAATACATAAACATAACATGTAAAACATATTAAAATGAAAAGTTAAAAATAAAATCAAGCATAGCATATAAAACATATTCAAGCATGTAAAACTCTCAATCTCTTTAATTTTTTCCCAATTGCATTACTTTAAATAGTTAATGTGACGTTAAATATTATGCATTCCTGATTCTACGAGCCAGCTTTGTACCAAGCCCCTCGAGGCAAGCCAAAACAAGTCCATATTAAGGCCTTAAGTTCTTAATCCTTTAAAAAAAGATTTTATAATTTTATTTGTCTTTTAAAAATATCTTTTATTATGATGAACGAGTGAACAAAATTAGCAAATAGGGGGATCAAAAGGGGACAATGGGGATATTAATAGTTGAAAATTGTAGAAACTGAGTAGATTTTCCAGTCAAGATCATCCTAAGAGAGGAAATTGTGGAGAATTAATTTATCCCAATTATATGCCATTCTTATATTTGACCAACTTAAAGGAATTTCAGTGCTTTCCCTTTAATGATGAGAACAAAGCCCCAGGCTTGGAGTTATTATTATTTGCCTTTTTATCTGGTCATATGACTTAATCAAGGGTGATGTAGTGAAGGTTCCTATTTTGTGGCAATAGGATTATCAATGAAAGAAGTCTGTTTTTATCTTGAAAAACCTGCACTTAAGCCACTGATGAGTTAATCATTGAAAGGAAACATTTTGCTTACCAGATGAAGATGTGAAGGTTAGAGTCAATGCACCACTTCATTCCTAACAACATGGTTTCCAAAAGTAACTCCAATATTCTAGAAGACATGAATGTTCCAAAACTATTGACCTTATAAATGTATAAGGTGAATAAGTTAGATGGTCCTTGTTAGAGAGTTTAAAGGTTTATTTGTTATTTAGATTCTTTAAAAAAGTGATAAATATTTATTTGAGACCTCTTATGTTCACTGTTGGGAGAATAAGTATGAAAAGATGGTGGCAACAGTATGGCAGTAGTAGTCTTCTGAAATTAGAACAACAACAAATCTGTGATGATCAAAGTGAATCTGCAGAATAAAGAGACAGAAAACTTATTGGTAATAGCTGAGGTGTGGAAAATTTCCTCAGCCCTTAAAAAACTGACTTTCTGGCTTTTGGGAATGTGTCTGTTGGTGAAGGTTTCTGGTGGTTAGTCTCTAGGATACAACAGCTCTCAGCCTTGGAGTTGTGTGCACTCATAGCCCAAAGCAATGAACCAGTTTATTACGTATGCCCTATCCACAGGAAGAGAAAGCAAAGGTGGAAAATGTGAAAAAGTTACAACAGCCTTCTCAATGCACAAAGAGATAAGAAGTCACCCTGTAATGTCTTCTCCTTCCTCTCTATAACTCCTTTCAAGTCTACGATAGTCAAGGCTTCATTGAAGTCGACCAGAAGAGATGGTTACAAGACATACTTGTGAAAAGCTCTAAAATGGTCACAAAATTAGCAAGAAATGGGACACAAAAATTAAGAGAAAAACTAAGGGAGCCAGAGACCTTGTGCATGGAATGGCATTGCGTGGTGCACAGGCATGCTCATGAGCTTAGCCCATCACATGTCCCATACAGCATATATCAAGAGAACAAAACTATATATAAGCTTTAGTAAGAATCAGTGTTTTAAAAGGCGTGGGAGGCGTACACCTGGAGGCACGCCTCCAGGCAAGGCGCTCCCAAAACACCTTGAGATGTATGCCAGAAGTGCTGACACCTCTGAGGCGTATGCCTCAGGTGCAAGAATGCGCTTTTTTTCATGAGGCATGCTAGAGGCGTACGCCTCATGCACATCTTATATAAAACGACAGAAAAAAAAAGGAAAGGAAAGGAAAAGAAAGGGAAGGGAAGGGAAAGAAAAAGAAAGAGAAGAAAAAAAGAGAAAAGGAAAGAAAAGAAAAAGAAAGGGAAGGGAAGAAAAGATAAGGGGAAAGAGAGTGGTTTGCACATCTTATATAAAACAACAGAAAAAAAAAGGAAAGGAAAGGAAAAGAAAGGGAAGGGAAAGAAAAAGAAAGAGAAGAAAAAAAGAGAAAAGGAAAGAAAAGAAAAAGAAAGGGAAGGGAAGAAAAGATAAGGGGAAAGAAAGTGGTTTACCCCCCCCCCCCTTCCTTCATCTAATGTTATGCATCTTTATTCTTCTTAATATAAAAGATTTTTATTAAAGATAAAGAAAAAATGAGATCCCCCCTTACTCTTCATCCTCCTCCTAACCCCCCTCCTCTTAAGGAGGCTTACGCCTCATTGTGTTCAGGATGCTTATGCCTCTTGCATTCTGAACTACGCCTCATGCCTCTAGGTAGTGGAACGCCTCGCTTCACGCCTCCGCGTTTTAAAACATTGGTAAGAATTCCTTTATTAGTTCATGTGGGACTCCAGTCACACCACAAACCAAAAGGGAAGAAAGGAAACCAAAGAAAACAACCTTGTCACCAAAAATACATTGTATTTCACAAAAGCAATGTATTTTAAAAGATAAAAATACTCTGTATTTTGCAGAAACTGAGTATTTTGAGAGAAAACAAAATTCCTGACAGAAAAATGAAGTATTCCAAGTGAAAACCAGGCAAAGCTCAACAAACACACACAATCACACAAACAAAACTATATATAAGCTCTAGTTGAGTTCCTTTCCTAGTCCATGTGGGACTCAAGTCACTCTACAAACCAAAAGGGAAGAAGGCAAACCAAAGAGGACAACTTTTTCAACAAAAATAAATTGATTACATCTGTTCCTCCCCAGACCCTGCATTGGCGGGAGCCTCGTGCACTGGGTTGCCCTTTTTAGTGTATTTTTGAAGACAAAAATACTTTGTATTTTGCGGAAACAGAGTATTTTGAGGGAAAGCAAAGTACCTAACTATTCTAAGTGAAAGCTAGGCAAGCCTCAACAAAATTTAACACTTTTAATTTGAATCACACACTGAAACACCAATGTGCACTATTTTAAATTTCACAAAAAATAGAAAAAGAAAAAATAAGGGAAAAACTATGTCGAGGGTGGAGAGCCTCTAGGGCAAAGCCATAGTTCTTTTTTTTTTTCAAGCATCTTTTCTACTCTTCAAACCAGTTGTCATCAATAATTTATAAGGGGAGAGCAATCTGAAAGACCCAAAGTTTCCTTATCTAATAATAATTCCACAACCAACTGAAATAGATAACTCTAATAAATAAAAAAATCACTACCTAGAAAATAATTGTTGCATCTGATGTCATACGCATGTGGCTAATCTCTCCCCATAAAAAATAATTGTTGCATCTGACACATGTGCCCAAGTTTAAACTTTTTTTTCTTTTGTAGGAAACAGTAACTTTCATTATGCTTAAAGGAAAATTAGTACAACCATCACCTTCATAGGCAAGGTGACCCCTCAAATGAAAACAACCTGCAAACATGCCCAGAATAGAGTTTCCCTGCCAACTCCTTGCTTTGCTAAGGTGTCAGCCATTGCATTTGGTGACCTTCTAGTCCATTTAAAATGTGCTTCAAGCTCCCTTGTTAGGTTCAATATTTCCCTTACAGGCTCTCTAAGGGACCAAGTGCCCAAACTGTTTATATGCATCCAACCTACTACCAATTTTGAATCTCTCTCCACTTCTGACTGTTGAAAACCCAATTGTTTAGCCAATCTGAGCCCCCAGAGGAACATCAAAACTTCTGCTCTAAGTGAGTCACTCAAACCTATCATTCCAGAGAAAAGGGCCAGCACTCTTTCTTCCACATCTCTAAAAGCACTCCCAATTCCAAAGGGGGCAGGACTACCTACAGAGCTGCCATCAAAATTCAGTTTCACACTAAAATGTAAAGGAGGGGACGAATCCTCTTGAATGATAATAGATGAACAGGAAGAGTGCGCTACTGTGCTCCAACCTCTAAACAAATCATATATGGAGAAGTCCTTGAAAAGATCCAGTGGTTTCAGCCAACGTATAGCCTTGATGGTGATCTCTTTTATTATCACCCTTTCTCTTTTCTTTGGTTGTCACTTGTCGGATAAAGCTAGAGTCAAAAAGATCCATCACACTTGTGGGAGGATTCTACTTGCAACCAAAGAGAGAGGAGAACCAATCCCAAATATGAGTAACAAAAGGACAAGAGATTAAAAAATGATTTAACCACTCTTCAAGCAAAGGCTACAGACATGTGCCCAAGTTTAAACTTTTTGTCACAATTGTGACAATTTCTTCTCATGTTGAACCTTCATCTCTGCATGTGTTAACCCATTTGATGGAAGTAAGGCACTCATTGTTTCATTCCTTAAACTTGGGATGGTTTCATCATCATATGACACCTCATCTTGTTTTTGCAACAACAATTTCTCACATTGCAAACATACCAGTTCTATGGTCTTTGTTAACATTGAAGGCTTAAACATCTAAATATCATATTGTATGCCATCTTTCAATCCAGAGACAAAAACAAACCAGAAATAATTAGGGCAATCTTGTTGTTTGATTGCTGACTTCTCGAACTAAATTTGGTATTGTCTCACAATAGTCTTCTCCATTTTACCAAAACCTCAGTAGGTCTTCAAACTTAGCTGGACTGAATCAAGTGTTTAAACTAAGTAAGAGTTGCTCATGACATCATACCTGTTGACTTGACCACCAATTGATACCGTTGAAGTGCTTCTTTGTCCAAGTAAAAAAGACTGGTAATTCTCTTCTTTTGTGGTTTGATGATTAGAAAAGATATACTTATCCATCAAAAAAAGAAGAGATCTACTTTGCTTTATAATCCATCCATCCAGATCCTCTCCATCAAAATGGGGGATGTTAATTTGATCAATCGGGTGTTTGATTCCTCTTTCCAATTTAAGATGGCAGGATTTTGCCCCATTCCCAATTCTTTGAGGCCTTTCAACTGGTTCTTTTACCGTGCTCCATGCATCCATGGCAGAAATCTTTTTAAGGATTTCAGTGAGAACATGCCTTATTGTCTTCTTGTTAGATAAATCTTTGAGCTGCTTGATGTTTCCATCCTTAGCCTGCGTCATCTGCCATTCCCAAGTTAAGGGCTCTAAATCTCTAATACTAATTGATACATGCACTTTCACAGATTTTGGGAAAATAAGGTCGAAACCACTTGTGGGTGGCACTATCCTAAGAAGAAAGCTGTAATTTTTTTCCAACTTCTCTATTCTTGAAGCCACACAACATCTATGCCTATCAATATATATATATATATATATATAAACGCTATAAGAGGGGAGAAATAAAAAGTATCTAAAGTTTCTTTATCTGATTATAATTGCATAACCAACCAACCGAAACAGATTGTTCCAATAAACCAAAAAGGATTTTTTTTTTTGACAAAAAAGGTATTATACTGAAAACAAGGGTGAGAAACCCTCAACATTTACAAGAGGTACATGCTATAAATTAAAAATTGATGCATATCAAGACCCACACTCTATAGTTGTTAATTTAGTTTCCTCTAAAACAATCAGCGAATTATGTAGATGGGTACATGGATGATGTCTCATTTTCTTTTAGAATCTGAGTATACATTTACCTATTTTCGAGACTGACGTCTTGCTGACAGGAATGGATTTTCATGAGCTGTTGGACATCCCACAAGGAGACCGCAGAAAATATCACGACGATGTTACTGTTATGGTGATATCACTTGAGGGAAGAATTTGGAAGTCATCAGGAAAATACCTGTGAAACGCGTTTGCAAATGGCTACACCTGTATTAGTGACTTGATACGAGTGATTTCAGCAAGTAAATCAATTTACCTCTCAAGCCCAATGTAAGTCTTACCAAGGGGCGACTGTCATTCAATTTAGCAAGTTCCATTAGTGGCCCACTTTTCATGGGTCGAAAGAGGATTCTTTGCTTCACACTTACTCGGCATAAGCTCACAGGAAGGAACCCCACGAAGATGGTCGGGGTTGATATTTGATATTCCTGAAAGCTGCTGCTTCTTCAAAGTTCAAACAGATGCAACGATAGGTTTGGGAATGAACCAATTGGAGTCTGCAAGTGGAATTGTTGGGAAGAGTCTTTTTGGGGATAGAGTTGGTTTTCCTGTTATGGGATTTTGCACAGCGGTGGGGGCTCTTTGTGAATCATTCGTCTTTCCTCTTCTTTCTTCATATATTTTTCCTCTGTATTTTTTCTCTTCCAAGGAAAATGTTGGGGGAACCGTCCGGGGGTTGTGGAGGAATTACTGATCCTGAACATTTTCATGTGAGAAATGAACAGAACATATGTAATCTCTCTCTTAGGTGGTCCTCCACCAAAGCGGTTTATAAAAGGAAAGAAAATTTTCCATGATTATTCTGTATACATCTTCTAATACAAAAAGCCTAACCAGTGAGGGTTAAAACAGCACAAGTCAAGATAAACTTCTGTTGGAGGCTTGGACGTTGGGCTAACGAGGTTGTCTAGTCGAGCTTCAAGAAAAAAACGTCAAGAGTATTTGAGGTGCTTTACCCAGTGTAGGCATTTGATGCTTAAGTGGTAACAGGTAAGCTCGAGGGTTGATCCCGTCCCTGTCAGGGAAGATGCCAACCGTCTCTCCTTTCAACGAACACACCCCTCTGTTTGCATGCTGGGTTTATAAATTGTCGAATATTTTTCCAAGTTGACAATGTGGGACAGAGAGTCGCCCACTCCACAACCCATTGTTTGATCGCTTTCACCTCTCATATGACCACTTTCGGGTTGCCTTTCATTGAACAGGATTAATTTTTTGCTATATCATCAAATGGAGTAAAACTGTGGATTTATTTCATATGAAATTAATAAGATATTATTATATAGCTGAAGGCACAAATCTGTTGTTGGATTCCTACTTCGTATAGAGGAGATGCATAAACAAATCTATAAGAAGAAATATTAATTTCTCTGAATTTCTATTTTTAAGAAACAACATATTCATTTAACAAAACTATCTCAAGAATCATATTTCTGATCTCCATAAGATGAAATTATGAAACATTGGTGGGTGGGGTGGGGTGATTTTGATCATGTTGACAGTTTTCAACTAAACGATTGATGCTTTCTTTGGATGCTAAAAGATCAATCGTCGGAATCCCAGATGAATCCTTTGGTCTGATGGATGGTATAGATTATCCACATGATATTTGCAGACGCACCTAAATCCTGACAATAGGAAGGGAGTTTTACGACATGAGATGAGTGACACCCATGGACGAGTCCATTCATCTTTGATCTCTCCTCCTGCATTGACTGTAAAGCGTAAATATACCAAGTTACATCCACGAATATCTCGCTCAGCTGGGGTTGGAGTTCAAAAATCTATGGTTTTTGCCATTGATTCAGCTGGGGTTGCAGGAGCAAGGCCGAGATACCGGAGGAAACCATCAGGGTAGTAGCTGATACAAGCAAATTCTTGATCTGGCTTATGTGTTTGGATTGCAGACAAAAAGAGATTAATTAAATTTGCTAAATATGTTTTTCAAGAACATTTCATGTCATGTGCATATTTTGTAACATTCTTATTACTATTTTTTCTTTTTTTTTTTTTGCTTATTTTTCTGCAGTTTAATATCTTGATTGGAGTACCCTTGTTTGGATGCTCTGAATTCAGTATTTTTCTGCACTGATCAGGATCATAGCTGATCCATCAACAATGCTATTGATATTTATAGAATATGATGCTAACAAGAGATTTGACAAACAGAAATAATTTCCTGTATCAGCACTTTCACTATTATTTATGAGATTAAAAGGTTGATACTTGGGATAATATTTCACCTTTTAACTTGTCATTTTATAATCCTGTGATGATTGCATAGTCAAGCATTCTATGTAGTTCTTCTTCTTCAGTAATTCTCAAGGTGTAAATCTCCAAATTAAAATTGTTATAAACAGGCATCTCAGCAGCAACCCAAAGCTCATTAGGATCTTATCCCGCATTGTTGTACTCTAAATAAACATTGGATTGATTATTCTTTGTTTTGTGGAAACAGGTGGTAGTTGCAAGAAGCCCTTCTCCATACATGAATTCCATTCAACATCCACACAAACAATTGCTCTGTTCCTCTTTCTTTTCTTCATTGTTCTCTCTCTTTTGCTTCCATCTCTCATTGATTTTACCAAGCTTTTAGAAAGATCCTATATTATACAGTGTTACGAGCCGCTGTAACTGAACGTGTGACAAGTCTCTGCAAAAGAGCAGACTATCCGGAATAGGTTATCGGAGAGTCTACAAGAGGATGCTCTTGGTTCGTCTTCCCTATCTTGGCAAGAAGATGACCAATATTTTCTGGGTTAGTTCGAGGCAACTCAGAAAAACCTCCCAAATTAAGATAAGTTAAATGCTGGATAATGATGATGTTCATTCAAAGAAAATAAGGGTATTTAACGAGTTACACCCCCACAATCGAAAATAGCTCTACAGATAAAAACTAGCTCCTACTAACAAGAGATAATGGTGAGAAAGTCTCCTTAGGCATCTACAATTTGAAAGTTAACGTAAAAAAGATAAGAATGAGCCTAACAACTTTGACTGGCCTTCCCTTGGAACCGTTAGAATGTTCGTGGGCCCATGCAAAGCTTGCATGTTATCCACGTTCATAGTAGGCTCGTAACAACTCTCCCCTCCTAAGGATTTCTCTTGTCCTCAAGGGAAAATTCAGGAAATTGCTGCTTCATGTGATCAACTGGTTCCCAAGTAGCCTCAGCCGGTGATAATCCACGCCAATGAATAAGAACTTCTTGATGGCCTTGCCTGACCCTTCGATCAATCACTGTTTGAGGGTATGCATGATATTCCTCTTCCAGGTGTAGATTATGGGGTAATTCCGACTAGGGAGAACTATGGGGCCCTAGATGCTTTTTGAGTAGGGACACATGAAATATATTATGGATTCTTGACCCTTCAGGCAGTAGTAATTTGTATAAGATTGGGCCCACTCGGCCTATGATTTGAAAGAGCCCATAGAATTTTGGTGCCAATTTCATATTCCTTCTTGTAGCCACTGATTTTTGTCTGTATGGTTGTAACTTCAAGTACACCCATTCTCCCACCTCAAATTGTATATCTCTATGTTTACTATCATAGGCTTTCTTGCTCCTCCTCTGTAAGCCCATGGCCCAACAACTTCATCTTGCTCACATAGTCGTATTAGGTGTTGTGTTTGAGCATGCTCATGCTGGTCAGATTTGATAGCTTCAATCCAATGGGGGATGGGCGGTGTTAGTGCCATTAGAGCAGGCCCATTTAGATTTTTTTGACTGTCGCCTTCATCTCTTCTGGATAATGCATCTGCCACCTTGTTCTCAGCTCAATACAAAAATCAAACCCTATAAGCTTATATAACCAACGTTGCTGGGCAGGTGTGGTTATACGTTGGTTCCATAGGTATTTGATACTCTTCTAATCTATACGGACAATGAAGCAGTGCCCCAACAAATAATGTCGCCACTTTTGTACAGCTAGTACTAGGGCCAATACCTCCTTTTCATAAGTAGAGAGCAAGAGGTTCTTTCCTTGGAGAGCTTGACTGATGTAAGAGATTGGTCGTCCATGTTGCATCAGAACCGCTCCTATGCCTACTCCTGAGGCGTCACACTCCACCACAAAGGGTTGAGAAAAATCTGGGAGGGCCAATACCGGAGAGTGTGTCATTGCTTATTTGAGTTGACAAAATGCATCTTCAGCTACTATAGTCCATGTAAAGGAGTTCTTTTTAAGCATCTGAGTAAATGGTCTTGCAATTTTCCCATAGCCTTCCACAAACTTACGGTAGTATCCTATAAGTCCTAGAAATCCACGAAGGGCTTTTGTAGATTTGGGCTTGGGCCAGTTTAACATAGCATTCACCTTTTCGGGGTCAACCTCCACTCCTTTACCACTGATAATGTGCCCCAAATACTTCACCTGCGTCTGTCCAAACAAACACTTTTCTTTTCTGACAAATAGATGGTGAGCTCTTAATATAGAGAATACATGCTTCAGATGTCTCATATGTTCGCCCCAATTAGAGCTATAAACCAAAATATCATCAAAAAATACAAGAACAAATTTCTGTAAACAATTCTGGAATATTTCATTCATAAGGGACTGAAATGTGGAGGGTGCGTTAGTCAGTCCAAAGGGCATGACTAAAAATTCATAGTGCCCCTGATGTGTTTTGAAGGCAATCTTAGCCACATCAACGGGGTGCATTGTAATTTGATGATATCCGGAGCAAAGGTCTAGCTTAGAAAAATAACATGCACCATGTAACTCATCTAGTAATTCATCAACAATAGGAATAGGGAATTTATCTTTAATGGTGATCTGATTGAGCGCCCGATAATCTACACACATCCTCCAAGACCCATCATGCTTCTTGATGAGAAGTACAGGAGATGAATATGGGCTGTTGCTAGGCCGAATCATGCCTATAGCTAGCAGTTCAGCTACTATTTTTTCAATTTCAGATTTTTGACAGTGGGGGTAGCGGTAGGGTCTCACGCAGACTGGCCTCATGCCTGGAAGAAGGCTGATTTTGTGATCGTGGGCTCTAAGTGGGGGCAAGCTTTTGGGCTCTTCAAATAAGTCTGAAAAGCTAGCTAGTAGCTCTTGTATCTGAGGAGAGTCGGGCTTAGCTGAAAGGCCTAATGGGCCGGGCCTTCTAAGGAATGCAGCAAGATGCCTTGATGATTTTT
Source organism: Nelumbo nucifera (assembly GCF_055504915.1). NCBI lineage: Eukaryota > Viridiplantae > Streptophyta > Magnoliopsida > Proteales > Nelumbonaceae > Nelumbo > Nelumbo nucifera. The sequence goes on from NC_142654.1 coordinate 34,521,299, forward strand.
CTTGATAACCCAATTATGTGTGGCATTTCTAACAAGGGGTGGTATCCCTTGTAACAACAGTTCACGTCCATTAACCCAGAATTTCATGCGAAGGTGAAAGAAATCCCACATGATGAGACCAAGAGTAGAGATCCATTGGGTCCCTAAAATCACTTCATATTCATCGATGGGTAACAAATAAAAATCAATCTGTAAGGGAACATCTTGTAACCTTAAAGAAATAGCAAAACATTTACCCGGGCTGACCAAGGTTTGGCTATTCGCTACTACAACCTTGAATTGACCATCCTTAGTGGGTTTTAGGCCCACTCGTTGTGCTAATTTGGTGCTGAGAAAATTATGGGTGCTCCCCGAGTCCACCAACGCAGTTACTTCTTCACCTCCCACCTTCCCTTTGACCTTCATGATGCGCCCTGGTGTGTGGCCCATAATAGCCTGGAGCGAGACTTCCAGCTCATCATGGGTAGATTCTCTCTCCTCCCCTTCAATTTCCATCTCAATATGACCATCTCCTTCTTGCCAGCAACCCTCTATCACAAACAACTTCTTGCATCTATGACCGGGACTGAATTTCTCATTGCAGTTGAAACAAAGTCCCTTGTCATGCCGCTCCTTTAACTCAGCAGGGGTCAATCTTCGAACAGGGAATGTAAAGGGGGTTGATGCTGAACTTTTGGAGGAAGGAGATGACCTGGACTCTGGAATCATGGGTCGCCTCCATGAGTTATTTCTAGCTTCATAGAGACGAGCCAAACCAATTGCTTCTGACAAGGTAGTGGGCCTAGCTACAAGAACATCAGATCTAATAGAGTCTTTCAATCCACTAATGAAACAACTTTCTTGTTGCTCCGATGTCACTCTCCCCACATGAGTGAGAGGCCTTTCAAATTGTTTCTGGTAATCTCGTACTGAACCCATTTGTCGTGGCTTTGTGAGGTCTCCCAAGAAATCCTGAAATTTGGTTGGACCATATCGTAGATGGAGTTGTTCCTTGAACTGGGGCCATCCCATATCGGCATGATCTTGTTGTAGTAACTAAAACCACAACTGGGCATCACCTTCAAGATGGATTGATGCAGTAAGTACCTTCTCCACTTCGGGTACCCTTTGCAATAAGAAGATTTGTTCAGCTCTGCAAAGCCAACTAGTTGGGTCTTCACTACTATTGAACCTCGGGAATTCAAGCTTCAAGTTTCGAGCAAGAGGGGTGGGGTTAACTCCCACTCCTTTATTCCTATAAGCAACAGATCGGCATGGAGAATTGGAAGCCTCACCAACTTTTGGCGCCTTTGAGTTCTCTAGCTAGTCAAATCTTGTGGCGATTGAAGCAAACATTCCCCGTACCTCCTCCATCATCCGTTCTTGGGTAGCCATCAGGGACCCTAACTCACCTTCAATCTGTGAGAGGCGTCGCTCATGATTAAGATCCATCGCCGGCTCTGATACCACCTTGTTACGAGCCGTTGTAACTGAACGTGTGACTGGTCTCTGCAGGAGAGCAGACTGTCTGGAATAGGTTACCGGAGAGTCTACAAGAGGATGTTCTTGGTTCGTCTTCCCTATCTTGGCAAGAAGATAACCAATATTTTCTGGGTTATTTCGAGGCAACTCAGAAAAGCCTCCCAAATTAAGATAAGTTAAATGCTGGGTAATGATGGTGTTCATTCAAAGAAAATAAGGGTATTTAACGAGTTACACACCCACAATCGAAAACAACTCCACAGATAAAAACTAGCTCCTACTAACAAGAGATAATGGCGAGAAAGTCGCCTTAGGCATCTACAATTTGAAAGTTAACATAAAAAAGATAACAATGGGCCTAATAGCTTTGACTGGCCCTCCCTTGGAGCCGTTAGAATGTTCGTGGGCCCATGCAAGGCTTGCATGTTATCCACGTTCATAGTAGGCTCGTAACATATAGAGAGTCCTCTTTCCTTCCTTTCCCGTAACTTTTCTCCAATTCTGATTCAGAAGCTTTAAAAACCTTAGCCCTTGCAACAATATTGAAGAGTAGACAAGTTCTCGACTATTGTCAGGTTCTATCAGGCTTTTCTCTAATGGTACCAACATCTGGGTTCAAATCATGATGAATGTATTCATGTTATCTATCCCTCCCTTTTTCTTTAGAAAACAAGTTTTAGATTAGAAAATTATATTTTTTTTGTTTGCCTTCATGCCAGGATATGTCTGAGAACGGAATTCTTGCAGTATAGACACTGAGAAATAACGTAATGGCATAACATTGTTGGTATCAATGGCAATCATGTCGAGCTCCCTCACTACAGTGTTAATGAGAAACAGTAATACCCGGCCATCTGAGTTTCTGTAGTGTGAAAACAGTGAACTTCTGTTTTCAATCAAATTCTTCTCAATCTTGGTTTGTTTCTTTGTGGCTTTCTTCCCCATTCGTTTTTCGGTAAGTTACTTACCCGGGTAAATGCAGTTATCTGGGTAAGTTTTTCTTAGGAAACACTTACCCAGGTAAGTGCATTTACCCATGTTCTTTTATTTCTCGTGTAAATAAGGCAATGACCAATTTAGCCATAAAAATCCATTATTAAAAATGGCATTTTTGTCCCATTCAAGTGTTGGTAACTTCCCCCCACCTAGGAGACGGGTAAGTGATACCCAAGAAAATAAACTTTATCTAGTCCCCACATAAATCTAAAAAAAGAACATGGGATTCTTGGTCAATGGAAACCAAAATCCCATTGGCCAACTTTCCCCCTCTCAAAATCAGAAAAAAGAATGACCCCTAAATGTGCAGTCCATTCGATACTACAACAATGCAAGTATCTTCATCATTGTGCCCATCAGAAACATATCTTCATCATCCAAGGCAATGCCAGAGTACATGGGGAGAACTATAAACAAGGGTAGATACTTTTGGTCTCCTGGTTACATGCCTTTACTTTTCTTTCCCTCCATTTTTTGTTGATCTTTGGACTCGTACCCTTGTTCTTGTGTTGCCTCTCTTTGGTTTTCATGCTCTACTTTCTTGATTTAGCAATTGGGAGTGCTGATGACAATTATGAGGAAGAAGGGAGGTAATTGTGAGACTTCTGATTTTGTGACATCTCATTGTACACCCTTTATACTACAAACTTGCAAATAGACAGAGAAGGAATACTTTACTCCACCCTGTCTTTTAGCACAAAGGAAGATTTGAAAAAGAGCCCTGAAAGCCAATCATTTTTCTATTTACATGATTTGTCACGGGAAGCTTAGAGAGGTCTCTAAGATACAAGTAATTTCCTCAATCCTTAGGGTATGTACGAGTAATTGACCCAAAATAAAATCTTCAACTATACAAATACTATTTCTTCAATAAGAAAAGGTCCAAATTGGCTTTTACATTTCTAGGTTAGGAATGGACATTCTCCACCTACAAACCAAGCCTTATTGGATTAATTTGTTGAGGTCAGAATTTGTTAGCGATGTCTTTAGGCTGTGTTTGGTTTGGTAGAAAATAAGAGAGAATGTTCTTTAGGAATAATTTTACAAAATTTATTAAAAACTTTCCCTTCAACTTTCTATTTCTCTCTTTTTCAATCAAACCAAACACAACCTTAAGCATTTACATTATTGTTTAATGCCACATTCTCCATGGGGATGTCATATAAAATCAGTGAACACATTATCTAAATCATGCATTCATGTTTTAAGTACCAACTATATAACAACTTAGGCCATTCAAAATCAATGAACACATTTATCTATACTAGTAAACATGTAGGTGCATTTGCACGTAGCAGTATCTCTAAGACAAAACTATTTATAATTCAAGGGCAGTTTCTAAAAGGTTATAAGTGAGCAATTTTTGAAGTGAGAGTAAATGACATATACACCTGCTGTATGCTTAGACAAGGGGTAGAAAACATCCAATGAAAATTCCAAAAAGAATGGGTATTTTCTCTTTTATAGATAGTATAGATAAAGAATCACAATTATTTCTTCCCAATGATTGAAATATTGCAATATTGGTATCAGTGCATATGGGTACAAGATATATTCCTAGCATTTAGCATCTCTCTATTAAAAACACTCTTAGCATTATTTGAATTCTAGTCACTTTTACACCTAAATCTGAAAAGGACCTTTAAACCACCCAACAAGTTGCTTTTCATGTATGTTAAATGAAACATAATAACTTTTATTAGCTTTTATTTGCATGAAATCCTAACATATAACATATGATTATGTTCAGAAACTTCAACTAAAAATTAAAAAATAATATTCAAAATTGGTATTTGATAAACTAATGGAATAAATAGTCTATCAAATCCACATTTTATACCAAAAACTAAATTTAAATATCAAGAAATTTATATAAAAGTGTTAATAATAGAATAATTATTTTAATACTTAAACTTTATAAATTTGTACATGATAAATATGTTAAAATTTTTATAAATTATAAAATATTAAATGAATCTATCAAATCCACTAACATCAAAAAAGATTTTAATTTCAGAAAAATTTATAAAAATAAAAATATTAATAATAGAATAATTATTTCAGTAATTAAAAATTATGAATTTGCATATGATATGTATCTTAGAAATTTTAAAAGATCTGATAACATATTTATTGTTTACAAAAATAAAATATTGTTAACTAAACATTTGACAATTTAATATTTAGTTGAAATTTTTTAATGTTAAAAAGTAAAAGTAATATAATAAAAATTGATTTAATAATTAAAATATTATGTTTTGTGGCTTGGACTTAAATAGAAAATAACAAAATAATGGCTTTGTGCATGTATTTAACTTGTAAAAATTTATATAATATGTGTCTTGGACTCTTAATTGGTGCATTATTACAAAATTGTATGACACCGATGCATCCCACTATATAATGTGTTTCCATATTTTCATCCGTGTTCATGTGTTTCTCACCAATGCATCCCACTATATTACAGAATTGTATGACACCGATGCATCCCACTTGTATGTGTTTCCCTAATGTATCCATGTTTTTCCATATTTTCATCCGTGTTCATGTGTTTCCAAAGTGTATTTGAATCCATTTCTAAATTGTTTGATACAATTCTTGATACCAATACATTAATCTTTGCTTCTTCCTATAACTCTTGAAGGGTTGTCTAATGTATTTGGACCAGGGTCCAAGTGTCTAGCATCACAGATCCCCAAATCCTATCCTAGCCCAATAATTAATTGGGCCATGAAATCTAATTTAGGATGTAAAGGGGGGTAACTCATCCCTTATCCCCTAAACCCTCTCCAACCCTGGTGGTGATGGGATTTGATCCTAGGTTGAGATCCTACCAAGTGGACCACCAAGATGGGGTTAGTGGTTAAACAATGATGCACTTGGTTTTTTGTCTCAATCATTATATATTTGAACTCTAGAACAAAAAATGGCCCCTAAAGATGTTCATATTTTCTTAACAAGAAAGATGAATATATATTTCTCTTAATAACTAATGGTGGCTCAGTTAGTAGGATCCCTGACTTGTAGCAGAAATTTGGGATCAAATCCTTAAAAAAATAATTTTGGTATGAATGTGTTAATATCTGCCAATTGTTATTGAATTCTATAAATATGGGTATCTTGATATGGGATCTTGGGGTGAGTCTGAATTTCCTTTTAAAATATTGGTCTTCACACCCACCTCACAGCTTAATTGTATAGTAGTCTAGGACCTTCTAATTAACTTGCCATGTGTTTCCTTTCTCTAGAATCAAACTTGACCATCTGATTTGTTATAAAATTATTTGTAATAAGACCAAATTTAATTTGCACACATCCATCCACACCAGTCTTCCTCTCCTTTCTCCCTTCTCCCTTCCCCCTTTCCTACTTCCTCCTTAAGTCTCTCTCCTTCCTCCCTTACCTCTTCCCAACCATCCCATTAAGCCATGAGCCAAGTTAGCATGCTCTCCCTCTCTATTCCCAACCTAATTATCTAAAAATATTCCTAGAATCTCTCTCTCTCTCTCTCTCAAGATATCTCCTCTAAACCATTAGCCATGTATCATATTACCCCATTACCCATTCACCTAAAAAGTATTCCTAAAATCTCTCTCTCCTAAAATATCTCCATATACTCTCTTCTTAAATACTCTCTTAATTTCAGCTGCACCTCCTTGCATTTATCATTTTCTCTTTATTTTTGCTTCAAGATATTTTTTTTCTACATTTTTTTTATTTTCTCCTTCCAAAATTGTTTGAAAAATGGGAGTTGTGTACGACAACTCAATAGAGATGTGTACAAATAAAGTTGGAACAGTTATGTTCCACTTCTATGTCTAATCTCCTAACTTCTCTCTTCTCTTAACCTTCTATATTCTCTCCATTTTCTTATGTCATGAACAAAACTGCAACCGTTATTTTCCACCTCCACCTCTTTTCTCTCTTCTCTTAACCATATTTGCTCTCTCCATTTTGCTCTATTTACCATTGCCCATCCATATCATCTAAGCTCTCTGCTTGTAGGGCCCATTACAAACCTATGCTAAGGAAAAATGTTTTATATACTAAGTAACCACATTTTGTAGGGATTTTTCAAACATTTTTTATTTTCTAAAACTTCGTCAAGAATAGAAACATAAGAGAACTTGAGAGAGTTGAGTTCATTGGAGGAATTGTCTTAGTGGTACTGAAAGGTTTCTATCTTATTTATTACTTTTTTATTTTTGAAGTCTTCCATCTCACTCTATTTTCTCAAAGGTTAATTGGCTTGATGTGTATTATCTCCAACATGAAGTAGAGATTCATATATAGCATGAAAAAACATGGAGAAGAAGTGCTTTGAAGCGTGTTTGGAGATACTATCTTTAGAACGTTATTTGCCCCCACTCAGTTTTATTGAGTTTGCTATTAGGTTATAGGAAAATTTGTTTCCAGGATACAACAGAGCCTTGTGCAAGAATTTGTAACCAACAAAGTTGAAGAGTTTTTGAAGAAACCTTTTGTGAGACAATAGCAGATTTAGAACGTGAACGTTATTTGCCCCCACTCAGTTTTATTGAGTTTTCTATTAGGTTAAAGGAAAATTTGTTCCCAGGATACAACAGAGCCTTGTGCAAGAATTTGCAACCTACAAAGTTGAAGAGTCTTTGAAGAAACCTTTTGTGAGACAATAGCATATTGAACTGAGAGAGACAAGAGTGATTTTCGAAAACTTGTGCTTAAGTGCTTGATTCACACTCTTTAAATATTTTCTGAAGAGTCATGGAGAAGAGGAAGGTGTTAATTCAGAAAATGCTCTTTTAAACAGTCACAAATTTAAATATTGTGACTATTAAAAAGGTAATTAATAGTTAGTGACTGTTAACTTTGAAAAATGCCTCTTTATTATACCCGATTGGATCGTGACCATTGAAATCAATGGTCAGCCTTGCACCAAGAGTCAAAGTTGCCTTACACGGATCACGTGGGTGCATGCAAAGCACCTCATAACTTTGAATAGTGCCTCTTGATAACACCCGATCGGATCGTGATCGTTGAAATCAACAGTCATCCTCACACCAAAAGTCTAAGTTGCCTTATATTTCTAAGGAGTGTAAATAATCTCCTATTTAAAAATTTAAAACAAGTTTAATATTTTTCTAATGTGGGGCAAGTTGAAAACTCGTTGTAATAAGAGAAAACACTATTTTCCAAGATATATGTGTAGGTGTGGTTCTTCATGTAATTGATCAATCAAACCTCATTGGATTTAATCTCTAATGAGATTAAAATCCAACATAGCATTCCTTAATATTATATAAGGCTACAACTTGGGCTGGGTTGGCCCGAACTCAACCCGAAAAAAGTTGGGTTGGATTTGGTCAGGTTGATGGTCGGGTTAGGGTTAGGGTTGAAATTCATGAATCCGACTTTAGGCAACTCGACCCAACCCGAACTTGACTCTATAGTACATGTCATATATAAATATATGCTATATGTAATATATAACATACATTGATTTGTTTAGATGCATGATATTTGTATAGCCTCCACCACAGAGTATCATGTATTTCTTTTAAGATAATCACTTCACTTAATCCTAATCGGAAAGGCTAAAACCTTAACAACATTATTTTATGTTTTTTGAAAATGTTATTCTTCATCTCATCTTTATTGTTTACTGCCCATAAAAGATCTATCATAAGCCATTTTTAACACTTGTTCTTTTGAATTTTGTACCAAAGGAACAAAAAAAAATGCCAACAAACAAATACTAATGAAACATATGATTAATATATGCAATGAAAGTTGAGTTAAGATCTAAAATTGGGAAATTGTATAAGATTTTAAGGGATGGGAAGAAGGTTGGATTGGGCCTAACCCAAGCCCAGCCTAACCCGAAGTCAACTTCGGGTTGGGTTAGGGTTGAAGGAATTTAGTTAGGGTTAAGGTTAGGGTTGGGTAGGTTGGGTTGGGTTAGAGCTAGGGTTGGAGGTTTAGAACTTAGGGTTGGGGTAGGGTTGACCTAAACCCAACCTAACCCAGCCCAACTTGCAGCCCTAGAATTATAAGATTGATACTTAAAGTTGCATTCTACAGATCTCTGATGATGAATCGAATGTTTATTTCCCCTTGATGCAAAAATTGAGCAGTAATACATTAGAGAAAATTCGACCATAAAGCCTACATTTCTGCAATACCAACATAACCTCATGTACCTTCACAAGAGGTTTACTAATGGTCGTTGGTAACACTTCGGTAGAAGATGATAAATTCTTATTTCATCGATCTTGCCTCTCTCTCTCTCTCTCTCTCCACATTTCCCTCTTTAAATTTCTCTCAAACTTCGTTCCCTCCATGAGTTATAAAAGCCAGTGATAGCCTGAGGAAAAATAAACAAAAGACCAACTTTGTATTTCAGATTCTCAATTTCAGGGTATGGGTTTATGTTTGTGTTAGTTACTTTTATGTTTTCCTTAATGAAGAAAATGGCGGGTCTTGCCCTAGATTCTGTAATGCTTTTTCTGATCTAATGATGTCCTTGTTGTTCTTACCCTCCATTTTTGGTTCTTGCTATAGCCACTTTTGCATTTCATGATCGAAAATTTTGGCATTATTAATGGTGGAATATACATGCTAAGCACATATTTTATAGTTTATTTTATTGGTAATTTTTTATAGTTTCTTTGGCATGGTTTTCAAAACTAGACTGGACCAGACAGTCGGATAAGAAACTACACATTAGAGCATTCACCGAAAATAAAAAGCTTTTAAGTAAATTACTAGTTTTTGTAAAAATTGTTTATTTTAGGATACTTTACAATTAGCATAGATGAATTTTAATGCCTATGGTATTTGTTATGAAAGAAATAAACTATTATAGTTCTAACAATAAAAGACATAATTAGTTCTGACAAAAAAGTCAATTTTCTAGGAAATATGCATAAACTCTTTTGACAAATTGATAGAATTAATACTGGCGTTTCTTATTTACAAATTTACAATAATCGGTGTAGTTTTCTTGCCCTTTTTTCATGCTAAAACGCAACACCTATAGTTATTGTTAAATCAGAAGTTTAGAATCCTCTTCATAATTGCAAACACAGCGAATGAGGAAGAAGATGGTTAGGAAAAGCTGTGGTATGAGAGAACTCGGTTGTAGTTGTTGAAGGTCGGAATCGGAGAGAGAAACCTAAACGGAAAAATATTGGAGAGAGTCCAATGAGTCCCAACTCCCAACACATTTAGGTTTTTCTTTTTCATTGTTTTTTATTTTTAATTATTTTAATAAAGATAATAAAATAATGAATAAATCCTACCTAACAAAGCAAAAACGTTTGAATGAAAGACACATTAGTTGGGACAGGTTTCACATAGCTATTAGGTGCTCACTCATTGTGCTTACCTAATATGCCTACTACATTCGGACCCTTTACCTTGCATCACATGGGCCCACCAATACAATATAATATAAGAGGGTTAACCCTTGTATATAGGCCTGTAATTGGGTTGGGTTCAGATCAGATTCACCTAAATCCGAGTTTGATTGGATAAGGAATTAATGGGATCTGAATCCAATCTGAAATCTGATCAGATGTATGAACAATGCAATGCATCTGAGTTTGATTCTGATGGGATGTTTCAGATTTTGAATTTCATTACTCTAGACCCAATATAAAGTTGTCTTGTTAGAAGTCCAATTATGTGATAAACATGCTAAAGGCTTTAATATATTATACATAATTATAATATATTATATATTGAATTTACTTGTCGCATCCAAATCTAATCTAAGATTCATTTGAATCCAGAGTGCCAAATCAAATTATGAAATTTCAAATATCATTGAAAGACCTACAATTTCTACCCAACGTAAGAACAATTGATGGTGGGTCTAAAATATATAGGGCCCGTTTGCAAGTTATGGAGATATGGACACAGAAGTGTGCACCACCGGATATATATATAAATGTTACAATTTTTTTTATTTATTTTTGATGATCCTACACTTTTGCCGAGGAGTAGCACCTTGGATTAGCAATTATTTGCTCAAGAATACTTTCCAAGTTTGTAATTAAGTCATTGAAGGCAGATTAACATACGGCAAACTAAAATTATTTGTATGCATTTGGGTAGCCAGAGATGTACAAGGAAAAGAGAAAAGAAAATAAAAAACAGTGCTATTACAGTTCAATCAACAATCCTTTATTAAGAAGAATGGTTAATTTGGCAGCAGAGTGACGTCAAGTTTTGGTTTTTTGCAAAGTTGTGAGGTTCCTTCGACTCTCTCATGGCAGCGTCTGCAGAAATTTTCTTTTCGATGATCTTCACCACAAACTTCAAACTTAGTAACGTTGAAATATATGAAAATATTCACTGTTTTCGCCTTCATCTTCTCAATTCCTCCTACCAGACAACAAGCAAAGTTGGTGATTTCTGGCTTAAGAGATTCACAAGTTTCCGGGAGAAGAAAGCCCAAGCAAGAAAGCATATACAGAACCTTAGACTCCATTCTCGTAGGGCAGAGAAGGTCTGCAAAATCCACCAAGAATTCCTTCTCTACGTACTTTGGATGGTCCATCTCTCGGAACACATTACCTTCAGTACTTGTGGGCACCAGCTTCATGTAGTCCTCTACGATGTGAAAGACGAACCAGACTTCTGTTTCTTTGAGAACAGACGTTGTTACCCTCTCTCTGGAAACTGAAACACAAACTTCTGGTCGTTGGGCTACTTGAGTTACAGCCATTGATGGATGCACACTCAGTAACTCTCTCGCTCTGTTTTCTGAAGAAATCACAAGTTTATATGGAAGTAGAGCATCAATGTTTTGTTTAGTTGATTATTTGCATCAATGAGGAGTATTAATTTATAGCTAGAGATTTTCTACTAACAACAGGAATATTAATAATATATAGAAACTTGTAATTCCAACATAACTAGGAAATATCAACTTCAACTTGGTTTACAACTTGGAAATTAAGCGCGTGAACGAAGCCCTCATTGGGGGCGATGTTCGATTATGATATCTGAATAAGAACGGTAATTAAATAAATTTTAGTTTCTTACAACAACGTTTCAGGCAGCAGCGGCTAGGATTTATTTATTTTGATTTTTGATAAGTGGCTGGGATTTGTTAATGTTCCCTCGTGTTTTTTCCCCTCTTCGTTTGGAATCTTTCGATGATGGAATTTTATAAAAATATAGAGAAAAGCGTTATTTTCCGTTGCCGGGAATCGAACCCGGGTCTCCTGGGTGAAAGCCAGATATCCTAACCGCTGGACGACAACGGAGACACATGCCCTATGTGAAAGTAAATATTTAGAATATTTAGCGAACCGCAGAGCAAGTGCCAATCCTAACCCTTTTTTTATTATTTCCTTTTAGGGTCAGCACTCCCATATTTGATGAATTTGGATACTTTTTTCTACATTAGTTTATGGAAAAATGATGTAGACCATGGTTTTTAAAACCGAACCGATTAGGGGTCAGGTTATCGGGTCGAACAGTCCGATCATTCGAATCGAATGTTCGGCCTATTCTGACAAAAAAAAAATAAAAAACGGTTCAAATAGTTAACTGCCTGGTTCAGCGGTTCACTGATCAAAATCAATGGTTTTGGGGAAAAATCCGGTTTTTGGGAAAACAGAACCGATCACTTGACCGGTTCTCGGTTTTTCCAGTCTGACCATCCAGTCCGGTTCGGTTTTGAAAACCATGATGTAGACTAAGATTGTGAATGTTAGATTTCCTAGGAAAGTAGGTAGAAGATAGCTGCAAAACCGAAACTCAACTTAGTCAGTCATAGCACAAGAGGGGATTCCAGCACATGAAATGCAAGGAAGACCGGAAATAAATGTGATTTGAGCGCTAAATAGGGAAATCAGTCTCACCACCAAGCTAAAACCCTTTGACCATCTATTTCAGTAGAGGTTGAGTTCATTGAACCTTGATGGTCATCCCTACTGGGTACTCAACCTCCCTAACCCTAAGGGATTGTTTTGGTGGGGCGAGGACGAGGACGAGATGGAGATTAATAGTAATCCCCTATCAAGATCGGGGTTAGGGATGGGGAATGATATCTCTGCCCCATCCTGACCCTGATTATGTATATATATATATATATTAAAAATTCTTTTATTTTAAGTAAAATTATTGTTAATTAAGAGATTTCGGGGATTTAGGTCTTCATGGGGAATTTGTCTTCATTGGGGATCAAGGATGAAGGATAATATTTATCCCCAATGGGGATTGAGGTTGAGGATGGGGATTTATCTCAAATTTGGGGTCAGGGAATATGATCCCCACCCTGAACCTTCCCCATTGTCATTCCTACTTGATGGGTTATAAAACTGGAGGTCCAACACTATTGGTACTGGCCATTTTTACGAGTTTTTCCTCCTTTAGAAAGCATTGGCTACACCAAAAATCTATGATACTAGAAAGGTATGATATCATACAAGCTTTGACACCCTTAGTTATTGATTGGATATAAAATCCTTACTTTATATTCCATGTTTAAAACCATATCAAAACCACCTCATTTATCTAGGAAAACCAATAGGGGTGGGCACGGATAAGTTATTTGCAAGCTATTTGAGCTTGACTTGCAAAAAAAGCTTTGAGCTGAGCTCAAATAGTATGAAGCTTGACTTGTAAAACTCATGAGCCTAATTAAGCTTATATATAATATTTTCAAATTTCTCTATGAATTCGAGCTAGTATTTCCAGCTTGAATAAAACTCAAGCCTTGTAATTTTCTTCTAATCTGAACTCCAAGAGCCTAATATTCAACTCAGCTCATCTCATAATCACCCTAAACAACACGAAATCATAACTCTAAGGTTTGGTTAAATTCAAGAGTAGTTTTGGTTAAATTCAGAAACCAATACATAACTCTAAGGTTTGATGACATGTCTAGTTTTTAGCAGTGATGCAAACAAATTGGATTGGATTTGAATCAGAATATATCTGATCCGAAGATCTGATGAATGATGATTTAAATCTGAATTCATTAAGAAAAAGAAGCATAACAGTTTATACAAAAACAGAACATAAAAATATTTTTTCAACTATATATATATATACATATGGATTCTTTCGGGGGCGATCCAAATTCAGTCTAATTTTTCAATTGGGTCCTATTATCCGATCCAAAAAATCCGATATAGGATTTCTGAATCTGATAAAAATAAGACCGGATTTGGATCCAATCGGTGCACCCCTAGTTTTCAGAACATGATACATATTTATGAGTGTCATGATGCATAGTAATGGAGAGACAGTAAAGATGAGATTGTGAATGCCAAGTTGTAGTTGATTAATTGCCATTCTCTTCTATTTCTTTTAATTAGCAAATATAGAATGACAACCACATACCTTGCTAATCTATTATCATAAGCAATAAATGCATACGAAGAAAAAAGCACAATGTTATAAGTTATAGTAAAATCTATATTGCACTCTAATTCAGAATTTTAAATTTTACTGCAGACTTATAACAATTCAAATTTTCAAATCCCCCCACCTATAACATCAGTATCCACTCATGTATGGATATCAATTCCCAGCTGGCACCTACCTCAACTGTACGGTGGAGCTGCATGTGGAGCTAAAATTTGTTAGGATGACTGAACAATAAAAACCCCTAAACAACCACCATTGCCACAAGGAGACCGGATTTGCTCATCACACAATGCTCCTTATATCAACCTCACAAAACATTCAGAGGCGGTGTTCCCAATGTATTTTGTCATTCACAGGCAGTGTTCTCAATGCATGGCTGCAATGTGGTCTATGGATAGTGTAAGGAGAAAATCCGAATTCTGCCACAAGAACAAAATTCAATCCATTCTATTTTATACAATGATTTTTAACCCATCGTTGATCTGGATGGTTGGACCGTTCAGCCTAAGAATAATCTAGACAATCAGTTCTGTTTTACTCCAAAACTGGTCCATGGCCAAAAAGGTAAAAACCATTGAATTGGTCAGTGACCCGCTAACCTGAGTGGTCAAACTGTTGATCCATTAAATGGTTTTTGGCCATTTTTATTTTAATTTTTTATTTTTTCGTTGAAACAGACTGTCTATTCAAATCGGATGATCAAACCTTCAACCCAGAAACCAGTGGCCAGAACGATTCTTCAACCCAAAAACCAGTGGCCAGAACGATTCTGATTCTTGATCAATTTTTAAAACTTTGATTTTATATACTTAAAACCAACTTGTCCATGCCAATTTATTCGTTCTCCTTTTTACATTGCTTTGGAGTCCCTAGAATTTTGTTTTTTTTTATTTAAAAAAAAAATGGACATAGAGTTATTTAATTCATCTAAAGTCAGTTTAATATCTTTTTTATTAGGAAGCTGAGGGGCAGTTTGATAACAGCTGCTGTTATTCAAGTGAAAGACCTTTTGCTTTGTCTTTTAGTTATAAAAATAATTAAATAAAAAAAAAATCAAGGATATAATGGTCTAAGACTCCAGTTTCAGTTATTAAGGAACTCACTACCTCCTTAAAATCTTGTTTACTAAAAGACAGCGGTAAGCTTTTCAATTCAGCTATTCCAGCTGTTATATATTAAACAGCCCCTCAATGTAATCATCTAGGTTTTTAAAACCAGATCGGATATGAAAACCGTTTTGGGAACTGGTTTTGGGTCCACCAGTTTAACCATTCGATTCGAACAAACGATCTGTTTTGACAAAAAATTAAAATAAATAAAAAAAAATGATTAAAAACCATTGGCCAGATCAACGGTTTGACTGCCTGGGTCAACAGTTCATTAACTAAGTCAATGATTTTTGTCCAAACAAACAGTTTTAGGGTGAAACGATGACTGATTTTCGGTTTTTCTGGTCCGACCATTGGTCCAATCTGATTTTGAAAACACTGGTAATCACTCCCCTATAGAATATGGGCATCTTTCAACACTAACCCGGTCTCTTCTAGAAATAAACTCCTAGGTCTTCTTAGATCAATTAACATAATGGCAAGAGCACAGATAATTAATTTTATTGAGAATGTAGGGAAATTGAGCAGCAGCAGCGCTTCCATCCGTGGACCTTTTCATCTATGGAAAGCAATACTGTTTTCAGCATGTTATTGACCTGGCCGGTTAGACCAATGATTCAATGACCCAGTTATAATCTTGGTTTGGATTAATCTCTCACTTGCTATATTATAAGAGAAGGGTTGATTTGGTCAACTAGGATGGTTAAACCATCGATTTATCTGCTTAATGGTTTTTCATTTTTTCTTTTCTTTTCTTTTTCTATTTTTTTCAGCCACCCGCTCAACGGGTTATAGGTTTTCATATTAGTTGCTCAAAATTTTCTATAATGTTTGACATCATGAATTGAATCAAACTCTATATTAATTGGGTTAAGGCTTGGATGATGATGATATCATGGATTGAACCATTAATTGGAACAGTTGAACCATTCATTGACTTAGGAAAAAGTGGATCAACCTCCTCAACATTCTAAAGTACTGGTGAAAAGAAGGATGCAATAGAGACATTTTGATCAATAAAAGGAAAATGGATTTGCACCTAAAAGAATGCTCCTCACACCAAACTCAAGCATATCGCAGATGAATGACAATGTACAAGTAGGTACAGAAGATGTTTTCGATGCACGATCTGAAGTGATGTGAGAAACAAATCTGGATTCCAATAAAAGGGAACTAGCTAATGCTAAAATTTCATTAACAACACTCAGCATTTGGCCGGTTATAAATACAACATTGAAGAAATAGAATGTAAAAAAATGAATTACCATACACATGTAGAAATTTATTTGCCAAAACCCAACAAAATATGTGCAACACATTGATCAATAATCAAAATTCTAAGGGACCATTGGAATGTACATGAGTAATGGCAGACACGATAAAACACGACAAATTAACAAGCTCTTCTTTCAAACTTGTATGCTATTTATATTGACTGTGTTGTAGTGATGGTGTTCATTCATGTCAATATCAAAAAGGAGTCGTGATGTCACGTGCTGACACAGATCACGTTCGTTGAAAGATGTTGGAAGGGATTTTTGTAGATAGAAATCCGGATTCATTGAAAAAATAAATAAATTGATGAAAATTGGTTTGCCCTTATTTTAATTTTTTTAATTCCTTTACTACGGAAAGTGTTAGGAAGAAACATTCTTCCATAATATGGAGAACCATTTTAAATATTCTTGTACCTCAATTATTTTAAGCTGTGTTTGGATTAAAAGAAAAGAATAAATAGGAAAAACTATACCATACCCAAAACTCTAGCAACTGTACCAATAACACAATTCGACTAAAGTACTAAACTCAATGATATGGTTGGTTGTGTGGAGTGTGGACGACCTTGTCCAATAGTAACAAAAGCTATCTGAGTTTCAAAATTAGAATATTATTTGTCCACGTGAAATTAGAATATTAATTGTCCACGTGATCTGGGTTGTTGGGCTGATGTGAATAGAGGGTCATTTGGTGAAATGATTAAATGTTTACTTTTCCTACATGGATCAACTTTTGTGCAGCTGCCATGTGAAAGTGTTTAATCAAGGCATGGGCCATGAAATTTACATATAAAAGCTGTAACGAATTAAAATATTAATAATTTAAGAATGAATATGGCATTAAGCAGATGGTTATTATGATGATGATGTCGTTTGTCCAATACATTCAATGAGTAACTATTAACATTGCCAAATGAGAGATGCCTAGCTTGGTTGTCTGTGTCGATTCATATTTCTATGCTACACTATCACCCCTTTATTTGTAATTGATACCAAACAAAGCTGTATTATTGTTGAATATTGCAATCATGCATTATGGGCATTTGTATCGGGCGTCAATGGTATTCAAAAATTTGATTTTGAATTCGAGATTCGATATAATCGAATTGAATTCGAATATGATTATTCGATTCAAAAAATATTGAAATTTAATTAACTATTTAATTCTTATATAAAATATTTAAATATTTTATATAATTTATATATAATAATTAAATTATATAAATAATTTATATATTTATATATTTTATATAAATAAAATAATTTAATTGATTGAATTCAAATTCAAATATTAATTTTTAATATCTGTTAGATATCAAATCAAATTCAAATATCAGATTTTCTAATCGAATTTGAATTTAGGTATTGCAATTTGAATATCCGTTTAGGATAATACAATTTGATGCAATTACTTTATGCCGCCCATAAAAGAAAACCTCTTCTGTAGCATAGAAACAGTACTCTAAAGAAGAGGTCAATTTGGTCATTAAATAATCCAAAGATGACAGTCGTCCTTATATATATTCGATTATCAATGCATTGTTTATACTAAGCTAGTGATGATGATTCAATATTTGTGTATGAAATGTTAACAAAAAGTACATTTATGTTGGAACCTTAGGCTAGATAGAAGTGTGGGTCCTTGTTGAATCGTTTTGAGCATTGATTACAGCTAGATGATTCCTCCTTGCATTCAACGTTTGAATCCGGTGGATTATTAATTGATTGGATAGCATCAGATCGCAACAAAAAAGACTACAACCCCCACTCTAAAGGAATAAAAAAAGAAATAAAAAAAGGATGTTGGATAAATCTTTCCATCTTGGTATGCACAAGGTCTACCATCTTGGTTGTAGGGTCTGAGTCTATACCAATATTTTAAAATCCGACCTGAAATTTGAATCGTTCTGGCAATCGATTTTTGGGTTAATGGTACGATTGTCAGATTCTAATGAACGGTCTATTTTAACAAAAAATTAAAAATCTAATTAAAATAAAAACCATGGATCAAATGAATCAACAGTTTGATCATTCGGGTCAAAAGATCATTAGCCAATTCAACAATTTTTTGGCCTAAAATGGAATTGATTACTTGAATGATTCTCGGGCGAAACAACCTGACCATCCGAATAAACGAGCAGATTAAAAACATTGGTTTATCCCATTTGCATGTTTAATTGAAGGAATCTACGTGTATAAAAGTAGTACTACTTGCAGCTCAATTAATATTTATCTTACAAACCGTCGGTTACCTTTGATTTATATAAATATAATCAGCTTTTCTACTTTAAACTAAAAGTATTGATACTGGTTGTTAAAAGTTAAAGCCAATTTAGCTTTTCTTTTTAATTATCATAAGAGAATTAGATTATGCAGATAAACAACCCCGGTGGGCCTCGACACAATGGTTGGGTTGCTTCGTTGCAATCCGGGTGATCAGGGAGGGTTTAAATGTTGAAAGTAACCTCTAGAGGAGTAATTAAGGTTGTGCACTGCAGTTCTTTTAATGTTATCATTCGAATCCAGATTAGCTCAATGTTTTAGCTATGTGGCGGGCTGTGGAACCAATGATTATGTTTCACATCAGTTAAAAAATACATAGCACTTAGGGGTGAGAAAAAAAATTAAAAATTGAACCGAAAAATCAGTTAATCGAATCTATCAGTTTAGTTTTGGTTTGGTACTTTTAAAAAAGCAAAGGTACTGGTTCATTTTTGATTAACTAATATAGAAAAATGATGGTTAGCTGAACCAACCGATATACATATATTTCTATATATTTTATATATTATAAATTAATAAATATGCATTATATATATGAATATATATTTATAATATATATTATAAAACTTAAAAAACCAAACCGATAGTTAACCGACCGGTTAACCGATTAACCGATTGATTTCGATTCAGTTTCGGTTATCGGCTTTCTAAAAACTGATACTACCGGTTTGATTACAAAAAAGGCTTACAGTTCGATTACGTGAACACCCTTAATAGCACCTACAAACATTCAACCCCTCGCGTAAACACCCTTAGGGGAAGATATTTCTAATGCACAATTGTGATGTCGCGTGAGGTGCACTCTGTGAAGAGTAAATCCGAATTCCCTCGATTCAAACACTTATATATCATCCTACTACCGTGATCTCATGAGCCTTGACGGAGTTCATCTGACCCATCATTGTACATACATACATAGATATTGTGAGTGACATCAATTTAGTTGAGTTGGTTCAAACGCTTTTCATGAGTGGGAGGAAATTGTAAGATGGAAATGAACAATTGAGGGGGACATCTTCAATAATTAATATTGTACAAACAAGAACGCAGCCAAGGATCCCTTTATTAATTTGGATTTATGTGGCTTCTAGCTTTTTCTTTGGTTTTTGGCGATTAGAAAGTGTTTGAGAAGCTTTTGGCCCATTGATGAGAACAACGACTTATTAGGAGGAGACAGAAGGCTTTCCATTCCAAGACTAAAACAGTGTGCTAGCTTAGCTGTTGACAATTGACATCAATGGTGGCATGGGGCGGGGCGGGGACAGGGAGCCTCTCTCCATCCCTGTCTTCATGAAATCCCCATCTCCGTCTCCGTTCCTATTCTCATCCCCGTTAACGAGGATAAGATTATCCCCATCTCCATCCCCACGGGGATCCCCATTTCTCATAATTTTTTATAATGTTAATAATTTTGTTTTTATTTTTTATTTTATTAAAAATAATAATAAAATAATTAAAATTTACAATATATTAAAAAAGACTTAAATATATTCAATTATATTTTTAAAATATTAATATATAGACGTATATATACCTATATAACGTATGCATATATATATATATACATATATATTAGTGGGAATCTCATGGGTGGAGATCGGGGTTCTTGCGAGGTGGGGAGTATTATCTCTATTCCCGCCCTATCACCATTAATGGAGATGAAAATTTCTTCATCCCCGTTCCTGCAGGAGAAAATCATTCCCATTCCCATCCCCGCCCTGATTGAGACGGATCCCCACGAATATTGAAAAAATGGAAAAAATTACCATCTCTATTCATACAGTCATTTTCAATTGCAAATTACGACAACCATATGAATGATAATAATAATTATGTGGAACTCCGAGCCACCAATAAGGTCTCTAATCCATTAATTGGTTGGCTCGTGGGGGATATACGGCACCATGGACAAAATTAAAAGGACTGAAAGCAGAGGGACCAACAGCAACTAGATAAGGTACGTGGGTCAGGTCAAATCCTAGACTTAGAACAATGAGGCGCATTAATCAAATACCATAACATTTTACATATATATACTCTCTCTAATGGACTACTAAATTTCTTGTACATCACTTACGGACTTATTAAATGAATTTGAATGGTTTCTTGACATGGTATGAGAGTCCTATTTGATCAAGGTTTAACCATTAAGTATTCATTGGGTCGGTGTTTGTTCATGTTTCAAATCAATGGACTTTCACGTGATGGGATGTGTCAGGGATACAAGTGTCAATGGATCGGGTCTAGGTAGAACCAGTCTCAAAATGATTTTAAAAGGAAAAAAATAGTAGACCTTAAATGACTATTTAAAATAGTCTCAATTAATTATTAATTGAGACAAAATCATTTGATTAAATTTGTTTATTTAAATAACTATTTAAAATTTAAATTTTGATAATATAACCTTAAATGAAAATAATACAAAAATACTAAATTATTTATATGTTAATAATAAATTAAATATTTTAACTAATATTATCATATTTATTATCTATCAAATTTATTATTTCAAACATAAAATAAGATAAAAATTATAAGAAAATTAAGAAAATATTATATATATATATATATAATAATCAGCTCCAGAAGACAAGAACTGGAATTGCCCCAATTACTAATTGGTACAAAATCATGGAACCAAAACTGTTATAATTGATCCGATCGGTTCAGGTGCATCGGACAGGCCCAATCCATTGATAGCCCTAGTTATGAAATAAAAACTTACTCAGGAAGCCCGCCAAAAATGAGGAGGTTGGCTTAATTTCAGCTCGTGGGGGCCTAAAATGAGGATGTCAAGTTGGCTCCGCTTGCCTTAATTTGCATAAGAGATATGATATAGAAAGAGTTTTGACCAATCAAAATCCATCCATGAATTTTGATAAATAACACCCTATTTGCTCCGGCATTTGTGATTCAGTTTATTGGTCAGTTATTTTTCCCATATCATATCTTTTCCATATCATAGTCGAACCCATTTGCATTTTAGGCTTGCTTCCAAGCCGGAAAGTAGTGCTCATAACTGTGGGAACTTCCAATCTTTTATATATCGTTCCGGCTACTATATTTCTTTGAGAATAAAAGTTACCATCTTGGAAGGATGTGAAAGTAGATGTTTCAATAAAAAAAAAAAAAAAATGTTTGACCAGGTCTCTGCAAAACACTTTTCTTGGTTTCAAATTTGTTTGTGATCAAAAACCTAAAAAGTTGCCTTTTGGCTAAAAAAATCCAATTATTTTGGAATAAAGCAAACAAATACCAAATTTATACTTTCTTTTAAATGACAGTATATAGGAGTCCTTGATAGGTGATCCCAAATGACAAGACTTTGTTGAGTGGAATATATATGCATGGTTACAGGTAGAATACCTGCAAAAATTGTCTTTCCTGTTCCTAAACTTACTTAAACACCCCTGGTCCTAGATCTGTTTAACTTTCCTCCAAAATTTTCAAACCCGTTATGATCCTAGATCTTAACCAATTATCATTTAATTGGGTGAGATTAAATGGATCAATTGGATAGTACCAAAAAAAGTCATTAAAAAAAGGCTAGTTCATTGTTTAGAATTTAACATACATAGCAAAGCTTCAATAGAGAAAAAAAATACTTCAAGTCTATTATTATTATTAATCAATCAACAACGTTCAATAAAAATCAACATAAAACTACAATACATTTGATATTACACAAAATTCTTTCGAATAAAAGAACAAAACAGAATAATATAAGTCAAAAAGTAAATAAAACTAAATTCAAAGGACATAAGACCCTTAATTACTAGCTTTTAATTTTCCATGGGAATATCATATTTCATAAAAGAAATGCACATTGGGTACCATAAGGTCAAAATTCAAACTTTACAGACATACATGTAGAGTTTTGATAATTACTTCATACCTAAAAATTCTTACAAAATTGTCATCCCTAATTATTTTTGTGAATTTAAAAACTTTGACTGAAAGGGCTCTTTGGTAATATAATTCTAATTCAAGGAGGTGCAATACAATATTTGAAAGATGAATAATACATAGAAAATCGAAAACAAAGAAAAAAGAAAGTTGAATAATACCTTTTCTGAAGAAAGAGTATGGACCAGTAGCATCGTTAATAAATAAAGTAAAGTATTTTGTCCGACTCATGGTGACGTGGACAGGATTGGACTGGTGGGACATGAACAAGGAATACCCCATTAACGGTAATTAACAATTTGGCGGGAAGTTGGACTTGTGTGAACAGCTTTTCGTGCTTGGTGGGCCACTCCTTTGGAATTTTGGGTTCCCTTCGCACAATCACACTCGAACTTTCGGTGTTCAGTGTCTGGCCTGAAGAACCCCTCGAAACCTTATATAACTGTCACGACTCCCTCCGTTCTGCTCTACCCAATTAGTTCTTCACTGTACTACATTAATTGACGGCCTTCTTTTAAGACTTCTCAGTGGCTTGGTTTTCAGACAGTCATCCACTCGAATTTACCAAGTTTTATGAGATTTTGGGTGGTTTTAGTTTCTTGGAATCGTAAGAGATTCCATTTTTGAAAGTACTAACTGCTTTTACTGGTGGGCTTCTTGTTAGGTGTTGTTTTCTTCTGTAACTGCTTTCTAACTTCTGAAAGCTTTGGGTTCTGGGTTCCTTCAGCAGTTTCATATTTTTTCTAAGGGTTGATTGATTGTTTGGGTGGGTGGGAGAAACTTCTGATTATAAGGACGAAGTTGAATCTGGGAAGAATGATTCTGTCGTACAAGGGGTGCATCCTCTGGAAGTTCTACTCTGTTCTTGAGAAGAAGTTCTGCGTCGACAAAATCTATTATTTTTGGATCTTCCAAATCTTCAATAGATACAGCCTGGAGACTTAAGGTTAAGCTTTTGGAAATTTGGTTCTTCTAGCTGCGTCCACTCTTGCTCTTTTTGCTGTTTTCTGAGAGTCAGACTGTTTGTACAATTAGAAAATGGGAGGAACATCGCTGCCGCCTGGCTTTAGGTTCCATCCCACTGATGAGGAGTTAGTGGGGTATTACTTAAAGAGGAAGATAGAGGGACTGGAATTCGAACTTGAAGTAATCCCAGTGATCGATTTGTATAAGTTTGATCCATGGGAATTACCAGGTAATCTTTAAACCTTTTGGGTGCTCAGAAAGTAAATAATTTACCAACTGTTCTTCATTCTTTTCAGCTCTTTTTCATAAACTATGGTAATGGCAACTGAAGATAATGCTAATTTAGTTGTTAAAACTTAGCAAGTGTTACTTGTTCTGTCTCCAGTAGCTAACCTACTGACTGTCTTAATCAAAAAGTATATATAGGACTGGATTCTGCACATCAGTATCCTGCTACAAATGGTAGGAGAGAACAACTTGGTCCTCTG
Organism: Nelumbo nucifera; assembly: GCF_055504915.1. Taxonomy (NCBI): domain Eukaryota; kingdom Viridiplantae; phylum Streptophyta; class Magnoliopsida; order Proteales; family Nelumbonaceae; genus Nelumbo; species Nelumbo nucifera. The sequence continues at coordinate 34,545,152 of NC_142654.1, forward strand.
ATGGTGATAAACCATATGGATTAGTTTAGTTATTCACCACAAGGATGAAATTTCCCTCATGGCTGAGTAACTCATTCTGAGTCATGCTAAGTTATTCAATCCATAAAACAGAAGCTGACTTTTGATTTGGTAGTAATGATCGACTTCAAAGGTTGATATATTCAACCTTCTGGTTAGCCTAAGAATCACTCCTTAATCAGATAAACAGTCCTGAACAACTCAGTCAGAAGTGGTTCAGGAATAATATCAGTGGGAATCTGAGTTGGGATATATATTTTGTGCCAAAAAGGTTCTACTTGTGGCTTTTCTTCTCTCTGTTAATAAACCAATTGACAATTAGCTCTTTTGTGGGCATGGGCATCTCACCTTTACTTTTAAAAAAATTGTTTCACATATTTTATCCATAATAAATTCCATGAAAACGAAAAGGAAACTACAAACAGAACCTTTTTCCATTAATAATATCTTTTTTGCTTTTGATTCATTCCTGGAGGATAATATAACAAATGATCTACTGTGCTGCAGACAAGTCATTCCTCCCAAAACGGGATATGGAGTGGTTCTTCTTCTGTCCCAGGGATCGGAAGTATCCTAATGGCTCACGTACAAATAGAGTCACTGTGTCTGGATATTGGAAAGCAACTGGCAAAGACCGGAAAGTAGTATGCCAGTCTGCTGTGACAGGTCTCCGGAAGACCCTAGTTTTTTATCGTGGACGGGCCCCTCTGGGAGATAGGACAGATTGGGTGATGCATGAATATCGACTCTCTGATGATCCTTCTCATCAGGGAACATTCAGTTTTCAGGTATACTCAGAACTGTCACACATTGAGACAGTATCAGATACCCAGTTTACAAGTCTTAATTTTGACATATTAATACATACGCTTATTAAATTCTCCAGGGAGGTTTTGCTTTGTGCCGTGTAGTTAAGAAGAATGATCAGGGACTGAAGAATAAGGGAGATCTCCAAGGAGAACCCAGAGGCAAGAAGGTGGGAGAAACTTCTGTCACTGGAAAAATCACTCCCACAAGGTTGTTGAATGGTCTCTTGAGCAACACTAGTTCTTCAAACCCTGTTATGTCCCCTTGTGAAATTCCAACAATGAAAGAGTTCAGTTCAGAAAATTTGAACAAGATCAATCCAATGAACATCTGGATCTCACCTGATCTAATTTTAGACTCCTCAAAGGTACTAGACTTCCACAGGAAACAACTTCGAAGGCCAAATTAACAATATACTTTATATAAATTTTCTTCAACTTGTCCATCTTTTCGTACAGGATTACCAACAGGCACAAGTTGTAGCTGATTTTTTTCCTCACACTGACTTGCAAGGCTCAATATCGCCATGTCACCAGTCTGGTTCTGCAGGAATTTCTCCCACTTCATTGTACTCTAACTTCATAGAGGAAGTTGAGCCAATAGAAGATTTTGGTGGAATTAGCTGTCTGTCGTCATATACTGAGCCCACAAAATACATGGGATTGTATGGAGATGAGGAAATGACATATCAGAGCTTTGAGCAGACAAATTTACTAAGTCCATACCCATTGATCAATGGTGTGACACTATATACAACATTTTCTAATGAGAGTGATTATAAAGATATTTGAAGCTTTTTTTTTCCTTTAAATATTGCAGGTCTAGAAGCTTGGAACCCAGCTCCAATTTGCAGACAAAGCAGCGGAGATGGGTCTTTATGGGATCCAAGTAGTCTATGGTTGCACGAGGACAACTTGGCGATTGTGATTTAAGAGCCTAACCTTAAAAGAGGTTGGCGCCTACTAGTTTATCCTGGTGTCTAGTTACGGGTTTACTACTACAGTAGTTAATAATCTGGAGTTGGATCTCCAAGACATCGCCTTTTAATGATTTTTCTTGGAGCAGAAAATTCCAAGTACCACCCCTTCTAGTATCTAAGCAAATGTCCCCAAGTCTCTATGACAAATGTGAACAGCCTATAGTCTATGTTCCTATGTAATAGTAATCAGACTATCAGAGAACCACTTGAAACTTGAAAGTTGTATTCTCTTTTTCCTTGTCAACATCTTGCCATTGGCAGATTAATTTGACAAGTCATATTTTTCGCAGTGTTGTAATGCAAAGGTCTAACTAAGTAGAAGTTTTTATGCTTAGATATGCTGGTATTTGATTATGGAATTGAAAATAACAGTTGGTCTTGGAGTGGGATCTCTAGGGCAACACCTTTTAATGTTTGTTCTTGGACTTGGAGTAATAGTTTAAAAGAACTTCTTCTTCTAGTAATCTTTAAGCTGCTGTTTGGAAACGATGTAAATGGACTGTAAATCCCGGTTCAGGGTAAATTTGCACTCTGATTCATTTTTGCACTCGATTCCAAATGCAGCCTTAAGTACAAATAAAAATCCCCAATAACAATCACCTTGTAAAGATTGCTATTGGATTTGTTTTCATTGCAAGGTCTACACACCTTGTCATCTCAGTTCTTGTGTAATAATAATAAAATTATCTTGGGTTAGACACTATTGTCTCTATTATTTATTCTTAATTGCATAAGTACATATCCTATTTTTTGTAGAGGCTCTACTAATGCAGGGTCTAGGAGGGACAGATGTACGTAGCCTTACCCTAGACATATACTAGTTGGAGAAAATATAATGTTTTACAAGATTTTTAATGAGTGGGGAAAAAACCTACATCATTGCAATGCCAATTTGAATTTACTTGAGTGAGATAAAGGTAAAATTGGTGTAATGCCAAAAAATAAGACCAACACCAAGCAACTCTTGCACATGGTGTCCAGCCTTGGCCCTTGATTGACTAGTGGCGAAAGGTGAATGGAATATTGGACTGGTGGTGAAAGGTGAATGTTGGTACCACCATATACAAAGTGTTTGATAAGTTTTATGTGAATGCTAAATGCTTAAACTCTTGGCAGCACTCATGATACATCTGATACGGGGTGTATCGTATTATATCTTTAAATGTTGATATATCTATTTATAGGTATTCTCAGGAATTTTTTTATTAAATAATATATATATATATATATATCCCCATAGTACAGGGGAATGTATCCTGACCGTAAATTGATGCCAAATTCATGTGCAGGATGTGGTTTATAGGGGGAGAGGCCTAGTAGTAGAGGGGGCTGGAATTCAGAATTCTGCATTGGGTGTATCTGTACTTCTTCGTATTTTTTTCTTTGTTTAGATTTCCAAGGAAAAGAACACCCGTTCTTCTCACCTACCTCCTTTTTTCTAAAAGAATCTTAATAAAATAATGTTTTAAAAACCGAATTGGAACCAAAACCGCTTTGACCACTGGTTTTTGGGTCAGCAGTTCAACTGTCTGGTCTGAACAGATGATTCGTTATAATTTAGAAATAAAAAAATAATTAAAATAGAATAAGACAAAATCGGTGTCCAGCTGGAATGAGTTGATGGTTCGACCATTCGGGTCAATGGGTCATTGAACAGATCAACAGTTTCTAGCAAAACTAGTTGCCTGAATGATTTTTGGACTAAACAGTCCGATCGATCAACCGGATCAACGATGGTTTGAAAACCACGTAATAAAGGAACTACACTCTTGAACTTTCAAGATTTCCTAATATTAATACCACTTTAGTGTCCTCCCATTTAGGGATGTCAATGGGTTGGGTTCGGCACGTGTTTGCCTCACCCCTGACCCGACCCGGCTTAACCCGATTCTGACCCAACTCTACCCATAGCATTTCAACATGTTTTGAAGACCTAAAATACATTAATTTAAGTTTGGAAATTGTTTTATAGATTCTAAAGTGTTACTTTTTCCATTTAAAAAAAGAGGAAAATCAAAATCAACATTTAATAAATCATAAAATTTAAGATTATAAAGTTAGAAGTTAAAAAATTGTAAGAATACTTATATATATGGAAGGTATTATGACTCGGTGGGGCAGGTTAACCAAAACCCGAACTCGACTTAGGTCAAAGAATCAAAGCCTAACCCAACCCTAAAGCCGAATATACCTGACTCTAACCTGATCTGAATCCAATAAGAATTCATTATATTTTGATACAAATTTGAATATATTGTGAATATCTGATTGATTTGAATTGTAATAAAAAACACTTGATGATATAATATAAGTAATATATATATAGAATATACACAGTATATATAATATAATATTTCATAATTAATAGATAGGATTGGGGTTGTGCCGGATCAGATTGGGCTATATTTAGTTTGATCCGATCCGTCAACAAAATGGATCAACTTTTATGACTTGATCCGATTTATTAGGATCAAAGGTGTACGGAATCCGACCCTTACCGGATCGGATTTAGATTCAAATTAGATCTAATCGTAAAGGTATAAATTGGGACGTGCTGCTTGCCACGACACAATAGATTGCAAGCCATGTTGGGTTTGGGGTTTTAGGTTCATGGGTCAGCGTGGCACGACATGACCAAGTGGGTCGTGCTGCCCATAGCTCAAGTGTCGGCCCGGCCTGACCTGTGGCCCATATATATTATATAATATATATATATATATATTATAATTTTATTTTCAATTTTATTAATTATTTCATTTTATTATTGCATATATAAACAATTGTACACATCAAAATTCACATAAAATAAAATTTTAAGATCTTTTTTAATTTTGCCTATTTTTTAATTTATGTTAAAATTTTCAATTTTTTTTTTAATTTTAAAAAAATATGACTTGGCCCAATTTGTGGCCTAGCCTGCAGACCAGCCCGATCCACGACACCACATAGGTCCGTGCAGGCTCGCATTGTGGGTCATGCCAGGCCAAGCCAGAGGAAAGTACGGTTCAGCCCGTGGATTAACACAGCACACCCGAAATTTGCACAGGCTACACATGGGTCATACCATACCGGCCTAGCACGATGTAATTTACACCTGTATTTTATTTACTACCCTACCCACAAGCGAGACAGGATCTGCTCCTCACAAAAGGGCACCTTATAGGTACATCCACCGTGCATTGAAAATATCTCCCATGAATAATAATTAACAAGTATAGGAGATGTTTCCAATACATGATAGGATGTGCGTGTGAGGAGCAAATCCGATCTCCCCACAAGCGCTCCACCCGTCCCCGTCCATTGGGAACCTCTCTTATGCTTGTCATGAGAAGATGTTACCAAATCATGGAGGGGATGGTTGTAGTGCGCACATGGGGAGTGAAACATTGGTTAACTAGATTCTCTCCCTTTTCTCTAACCATAGTGGCATAACCCTTACAATTCTCCCTAAAATGACTAGAAATTTGCAACCACCAATGTATTCTAATCAACTCAACTCAACCTCTATTCCAACTATTTAGGGGTCGATTCTGGATATCCTGTGTTATGGGCCCAGGCGTAGGATCTCGTCATGGGTCGGTCCACGGGGAGAACCTCTTGCTTCCCCTTGCGCCTTCCTTTGCGTGCAGATCCTATTGTGAAAAACCGAATGGGTGATTTGTCCAAGAGACCACCCGAACTCTCCTCACTCTTCTCTTGACTGAAACTGAATACTTTATTCCCAAATCACAGCTCCTTAAATAGGAGATTACAAGAGGAGACTCCTTACTCCATTTGACTAAGTTAGGACAATCCAACTTTAAATCAAACTCCTACTTCTAACAGACTTCTAACAGAACTCAGTTCTTATCTCTAATAGATAAGTAAGAACAGAACTAGATAAATAAGAACAAAACTCCTACTTCTAGCAGACTTCTAACAGAACTCAGTTCCTATCTCTAATAGATAAGTAGAACAAAACTAGAGAAGTAAGAACAGAACTGGAATAAGTAAACTATTGGCGAACTGGCAAGAAGAGCTGACATGGCAAGATAAGCTGCTGTGTGGGCCCCCCTTACTACTGCTGCCGGCGGCGGTAATTCTTCCCACGAATGCATCCACAACATCTTGCCCATGAGAACTCTGCCCGCATTTACCCACAATACACTACCCTGTGAATTAGGAACATCTCTCCTTGCATAATACTATGTAAAGGTTGTGATGTTCTCCATGTGTGACTGCAATAAACGTGAACAGAGTTTGTGTGGATAGGAGATCCAGACGCGATAGGGTTAACCGGTCAACTAGGGTTAAACACGTAAAAAAGTGGAGTTGTTTGTTTCATTTTATTATATAGCCAGATCTAATTCCAGTCATATTGGAGAAAGCCCATGAGACCTGTATTACAATTTATGGATGTAAACTTGACATATTTATCATGTTCATTTTCTCTGAGATGCATTGACATTTGAGGGCAAGGTTCGCAGTTTCACACTGCTGCAACCCGGGTTTTCGATTTGAAGAAGAATTTCAATTACATCGGGTTCGGGTTAGGTTTTGGGTCCATTGAAAATACAACAAATTCCCAACCCGACCCAAGTTGCACTCCTGTTCTGTCGACTGTGTTCACTCGCACATGCTTAATCAGCCTTTCGTCCTTTCAACTTCAAATCAAGGCGTGTGGCCGTGTGGGTGTGGGGTGGGAGGATGTTTTGGTCATTTTGTACATGGCAATTGCATTCGTTTCGCAGAACAGAAAAGAAAAGGCGCAGGCGCGAAGCTCTGCTGAGCTTTAACTTCTGGTCATTAGTCTCTCACTAAATACTTGTTAATGGCTACGGCTGCATTAGCTAGGCGTTTGGGCGCTTCGGTGAAGGATGCTGGAGCGAAGAAAGGGTCGGGATGGTATAGCTCCCACATGGCAGCAGCTTCTCGAGCCATTTTGGAGCGAATTCCTTTGGTTGATTTTACCCTCGAAATCAGAGATGCAAGGGTAATGCCATCCCCACTACTATCCTCTAGCTTTTAAATTGTTCGCTAAAATTTCTGACTGATTCAGCCCGAAGAACAACCCAAGCATGGAATTATAAAGAACTTAATATATTCTATACCCATGGCATAATTTATTTAAAGTTCTCCCAAAATGCTACAATTTATTTAAGGAACCTAAGGTTTTCTATACCTTTGGCTTTTAAATTGAATGCATGATTGTTACCATTTATTGATTGAATGCTTTTATTTACATATTCGTTTTTAGATTCCAATTTCGTCTGCCTATGAAGATCTCAGAGACTTCCCACCCTCTTCAAGGCGTATCATAGTCTTGAACAAGACAGACCTTGCAGATCGTAGGCAAACAAAGGTACTTTACACTTCTTCAGTTCCTTGTCATTTTGAATCATGTTCCTTTTTAGTTATATGTTTTTATCTAAAAGTTAATGAAGCATAGTTATCTAATTGTCAAGAGAACTCTTAGTGATGGGAGAAAATACCAATATTTCCTTAATAAAATAATCCAATGAGGTTGAATGTGCAAGATCATGATTGTGATACTACAGCGCTTAAATGCCAATATTTGGTAAGAGGAGAATGGACATAAACTATGATAGTCTTTTCTCAAAAATCAAGGATGACGTTGGTGGAGGGTAATCAGATATTCGGATCTATTAGGCTCAGTTTGGAAGGAGTACAAATGCAAATATGTAGAGTGCAAAACCTTGTATTTTGTATGTTTTTGTACTGTACATATTTGTATTTGTACTCTTTCCAAACTGAGCCTTAACGATAAAATTTGTTTCAATTCTGTGCAAAATAGAGATGATATAATAGGATAATATGGGATAATTAGAGAATATGTAAGCAATATAAGAAATAAGAGTGTATAAAAAGGATGGTTTTTTCTTTGGGGAGGGCATGATTGCAGTAGAAACCTGATTCTTTTACACAATAATAGAAATGATTTTTTTACTTTATTCTTGAAGTTTAGCTCTTCATAATTTCAACTGAAATATTGAAACTTAACCTACATCGTAGTAAACTAAATTATTTGGAGTTAGGAACAAAAGATGATTACCAATGATTAGGAAACTGTGAACAGAAAGTGTATTTACCAGTGTATTTTCTTTTGTAATAATAAAATGGCATTGGAAAAGGTGACTGGTCAAAAGTACACTTACCAATTTACCAGTATATGTTATTTCCCTCATTCCAATTGTTGGGAGGGTGGTAAAGAGCTTCGAAAAAAATTCAAACAGAGTTCCTAGTAATATGTCTCCCTTTCAGAAGTTGATTGTTGTCCTCCGGATTTATTTATGCTTCATGTTTTTGGATGTGTGTGTTTTCTTCATCTTCCCTCTCGTGAACCTTTTAAATTGTCTACACAATCTACCATGTGTGCATTTATAGGTTATTATCTTGACTACAAGGGACACTTGGGAAGCCATGAATGCAGAGATTCATGCTATACATGAGAATGACACTTGGGATCTTGTGTTTGCACCTTTAGATGCCTCTATTATTGGGAATAGATGGGTTTACACTATCAATTTGAAGTGTAATGGCTCTCTAGACCGATACTAAACATGTCTTGTTTCCTAGGGGCACACGTAGGAACATAGTATAGATTATGAAGAGATGTTTCCCCAGTTGCCAAGATTACTATAATTGGTGTTCTTTTGGCTTTATCTATTGTGCATTCTTGGTCCATTTGTCAATTGAATGTGGAATATGATTTCCTTCATGGCCAGCTAAAGGAGACAATGTATATAAAACCTCCTCCTAGGTATTGTAGTGATCATTCCCCTGTCTGTAGGCTGAAGAAATCTTTATATGGTCTCAAATAGGCCCCTCGAGCTTAGTTTGAGAAATTTTGTAATGTCTTTATTGTTGTTGGGTATAGCTAGAGTTCATCTGATTATTATCTATTTGTTTGTAGAAAACCTTACAATATCACAATTCTCCTCCTGTATGTTGATGATATGTTATTAAGTGGGGATAATGAAGAGGGAATTGGAGAACTTAAATTTCTTTCTTCATAGCTTGTTTCATATGAAGGACTTGGGTTCTCTCACCTATTTCTAGGACTTGAGGTCCAATGAATTGATTGAGGATACTTCACTTGTCAACACAAGTATGCTTCTAATCTTGTCATGTTAGCCGGTCTTATTGATGACATAGGTTGATACTCCTTTTGGGTTGAATGTTAAGTTATCAAAGTCAAAAGGTTCATTGCTTCCTAATGTCACACTCCATCAACAACTTGTAGGGTCTCTCATTTATCTTAGTATGACTTCTCCTGACATCTCTCATGCGGTTCAAGTTGTTAGTCAGTTTGTCTTTTCCGTCCATCAATCTCACTGGACTGTTGTTCATCGAATTATTTGGTATGTTTGTGGCACATTATCACAGGGATTGTTCTTTTCTTCCTCTTCCATTCACTTAAGGGCATATGTTGAGGCTAATTGGGCAGGTTGCCCTGACACATAGCATTCTACTATGGAGTGGTGTGTCTTTATGGGTGATTCCCTCATCTCTTGGAAATGCAAGAAACGACAAACAGTCTCCAAGTCATTTAAGGGCATATGCTGATGTTGATTGGGTAGGTTGCTCTGACAGCCAACATTCTACTATGGGGTGGTGTGTCTTTATGGGTGATATTCCCTCATCTCTTGGAAATGCAAGAAATGACAAACAGTCTCCAAGTCATCTACAAAGTGGAGTGTAGGGTTATGTCATCTATTTGTAGTGAGATTGTTTGTCTACAATCTCTCTTTGAGGATCTTGGTGTTCATCTTCCTCTCTATGTTGACAACACTAGTGCCATCAAGATTGCTTCTAATCTAGCTTTTTACAAGATAAATAAACAAATTGAGGTGGATTGCCATATTTTTCATGTGGCCTCAAATATGTAGATTGCCATATTTTTCCTAAGGCTATGACGAGATCTAAACATCTCTTTCTTGTGAGCAAGCTAATGCTTATGACCTGACTTCAATTTGTCGGGGAGTGTAGAGAGTTTTGATGTATTGTACTTGTATATTCCCTTTTGTATCTTTTACCTTACTTATATTCTTTTATTTTTCTTCTTTTATCCTTGTAAGGGCTTTCTTGTAATTGTACATATCTTATATTGACACCCCTGAATTCTTTTGTTCTCTCTCTTGTTCAAACTAGTAGAATAATAGAGACTTCTGATCAACTTAAACATTGTTCTGTGGCATATAAAATCTGGACTGATTTTCTTTTTTCTATCAATTTATACTGCACCATCCTAAAATCACTTAAGGAGCTGCTGGAAAGTTGGAGGATGAGAAACTTAAACCAGAAGGGCAAGCTCATTTGGAATTTCATCCTAGATGCAGTGATTTGGATAGTGTGGATGGAAAGGAACAGGAGAGCATTTGAGAGTAAAATCTTTCAAGAAGATGAGATATTGAACTGTGCCTTAGGGAAAGTCCTTTCCTAGGTTATGGATTGTGGTGGGTAAAAGTTTTAAAGACCTCTGTTCAATCCATTCTTTCTTCTAAAATCTTGTTTAGGGTGTAAGTTTTGCATTCTGTGCCTTTAATTTACAAGGTCTCATTTTATTGGATAAGAAATGTCCTAGTGAGTCTTTCGTCCCTGTTAGTGTCGAGTATGTAGGGGTATTTCTGTCTTTGTGCTTGTGTTTAGGTGCTGATGTGTAAGTTTATGTTAGATTTAATGTCCCTAACTTAAGTAGGGGCATATGTGACTTTTCCACATTATTTTAGTAATAAAATACATTTGGCCGAATGGGAGAGTGCTTTTTCTCTCATTTGAACCAGAATCTTTTCTCTTTGTTTCTCTTCTGCTCTTCTCCTTTCTCTCTTTTTCTCCTTCTCTCTTCTCTCTCTCATCCTTGATTGTTATCAGTCTAACAGGCAAACCGAACACTAACATGGTATCAAAGCTGAACTGAGCAAATCGGATCTGCCCAGAATTCTGTTATCTGCACACCCAGCCTAGGGTTTTCTCTTGTTTTCTTCACCATCAGCTAGAGATAAGGGAAAGGGCTGAAAAGGAGTGATCGCCCTCTTCCCTTGGAGGTTTCTATGCCTCTAGTTGTGGTGTTTGTGGTCGGTTGCTGCAGTTTCTAAGAAGCCCTCCCCTAATCGATGAAGAGAAGAGGGCTGATTCGTGTGGTGCAGTGGGTGTCTTGTGTGGTTTGATTTTCGGGTGATCAGGTAAGAGGTTTTATGCATTTTTTCTTGGTGTGAATCAAATGAGAAGTCTATTTCAGACTGTATGGTGGGATTTCAGATTGTAGTGTGCTAGGGTTTGTGCACCCTTCAGTGTGATTCGAAGGGGGGGTGTTCCTCAAACAGTGTTGTGAAGTTTCAGGCAGACGTGGAGTTGGGTTTGTAGTGTAAAGAGTGCAATTCCTCAAATAGTGTTGTGAAGTTTCAGGCAGTCGTGGAGTTGGGTTTGTGGTGTAAAGAGTGCAATTTGCAGCAGTAGTAAGTGTTGAAATAAGTGTGTAGTGTGATCTAGTGTGCAGTTTTCCGAATTCAGCAATGGGAGACAACAGTGATAGCAAGACTTGTGTGATGGTCCCTACTGACTACTTGAATGTTCAAATGACCTCCATTAAGTTGAATGGAGAAAATTATGTACCTTGGGCCAAATTTGTAGAAGTCTTTCTTAAGGCAAAGAAGAAAGTGAAGCACATAAGGGACAAAAAACCTTCCACTGATTCTCATGAGTATGATGATTGGGAGTAGGTAGATGCATAGATCATCACATGGTTATGGAATAGTATGGAACCCAAGATTAGTGTAAATTTCATATTCCTTGATACTGCCAAAGAAGTGTGGGACCATGCTAAGAAGCTATATTCGGGTCAAGACAACACAACTAGAGCATATTAGTTGTACCAGAATACTTTAATCTACAACAGGGTAATCAGAGTCTTGAAGAGTACTATGTTAGTATGAGAAACATTCGTAATGAATTGAATGTTTATCACCCCCTCACTTTTGATGTCAAAATTCAGCAATAACAGAGAGAACAACTTGATGTGACTCGGTTTTTGGTGGGGCTGAAATTTGAATATGAACTAGTGCGGGCTCAGATACTAGGAGGGTCAGCTTTCCCTTCCTTAGAAGAGGTGTTTTCTCGACTCAGGAGGATTTTCATTGGATCTACCGAGAATCCTAATATTTCCGATAGATCAGCCCTAGCAGTATCCAGAGGCCATGGTGTTAGAGGTGGAGCTCGGGGAGCTCAATCTGGCCGTAGTGGTAGTAGTAGACCGACATATGGCCGGAGTGGTGGTAGTAGACCTACATATAACCGTGGTGGTGGTAGACCTACATATAACCGTGGTGGTGGTCGTACTGGAGGTTGAGATTCAGGGGGAGCCCGTGGCAGATGACGTAGTTCGGGTCCAGGGAGGTGTACACATTATGGTATGGATGGACATACCATTAATTATTGCTATGACTTGCATGGTCCACCTTCAACTTGGGCCAATCATGTCGTGACCAGTGACGGTAGCTTCAGACAGGAGAGCCATTCAGTTGATCATGTACCTCCTACATTCACAGATGTTACTGGGAAGGAGATGATGAGTATTCCCTGTGATGAGTATGAGAGGTTAGTACAGGCCACATCTCAGCAGAACACAACCACTCTTGCACACTCAGGTATGGCTTGTCTGGCATCCACACCCCATCCCTAGATTATTGCTTCTGGAGCCTCCGATCACATGACTGGAACTCCAGGTGTGTTTTCTTCGCTCTCTCATTGCCCAACATCACAATCTGTTACCCTTGCTAATGGTTCCACATCCTCCATTTGTGGTGTTGGTAATATTGACCTGGACCTTGTATCCCTATCCTCAGTTTTGTATGTCCCTAAATTTCCTTTTAATTTTGTCTGTTAGTAAGTTGACCAAGTCTCTTAATTGCTCCATTACCTTTTACCCCTCTTCGTGTGTTTTTTAGGATCTCAAGACGGGGATGAAGATTGGTGGAGGGCATGAAGCTGGTGGATTGTATTATCTTGATGGTGGTGGAAGTACGTCAATTGCTCTCCAATCGTCCCTCTCTCCTCTCCAGTGGCACTGTCGATTTGGTCATCCTTCATTGAAAGTTTAGAAGTCTTTGGTTTCTTCATTGAGTCATCTTTCTGTTTTGGATTGTGAGTCGTGTCGGTTGGGGAAACATCATCGTGTTCCCTTTAGTCCTAGAGTTGATAATCATGCATCAAGTCCTTTTTCTTTGGTTCATTCAAATGTTTGGGGTCCTTATAAAGTGATGTCATACAATGGATATAAATATTTTGTCATTTTTGTCGATGATTATTCAAGGATGACGTGGCTCTATTTAATGAAAGAAAGAAGTGAATTGTTTACCATTTTCCAAAAGTTCTATGCTAAGATTCGCAACCAATTTGGTGTTCACATTAAAATTTTTCATTCTAATAATGGCCGTGAATATCTCTCTTTATCATTTCAAGACTACCTAGACCAACATGGCATTATCCATTAGAGTTCATGTACTTACACCCCACAGCAAAATGGGGTGGCTGAGAGAAAGAATCTTCACCTCTTGGAAATAGCTCTGTCCCTCATGCATCACATGAATGTTCCCAAATCCTTTTGGAGTGATGCAGTGCTTACTTCCTGCTTCTTGGTTAACCGGATGTCCACGTCTATCCTTGATTATCATTCCCCATTCACCACATTATTTCCTACTTTGTCTTTGTTTCCTTTCTCTCCTTGAGTTTTTGGATGTGTTTGTTTTGTTTATAATCTGGGGCCAGGAATGGACAAATTAGATGCACGGTCTATTAAGTGCATCTTCCTTGGCTATTCCCAGACTCAAAAAGGGTATAAGTGTTATCACCCTATCTCTCGACGTTCCTTTGTATGTGCTGATGTTACTTTCTTTAAGTCTACTCCATTTTTCTTGGGGTCCGATGATGTTTCTTCCTCCTCATCACCTCCTCCCCTTCCTCTTCCAGTTGTGGACTCTGTTCCCCTTGTTCCCGCAGTGACCAAGTCTTTGCCTCTGGTGCCACCACTTGTTGAATGACCATCGATCCATCATGTGTATACACATCACCCACGTGTACCGACACCTCCAGCTTCATCATCGTCGATAGATCCGGTAGCTGTTACTACACCAGCCCTGACCCCAGTATCTGATCTTGATCTTCCCATTGCCTTGCGGAAAGGTAAACGCAGTTGTACCCTTCATCCTATTTCTAATTATGTTTCACTGACTCACCTTTCCACTTCCCATCGCTAGTTTATCTCTTTGTTGTTATACCTAAGGATGTCTAGGAAGCCCTTACCTCTCCAGGATGGTGTCATGCGATGGAAGAAGAACTCTCAGCTCTGGCTCATAATCATACATGAGAACTCATCACTCTTCCTCCTGGTAAGCAGGCTGTTGGTTGTAAGTGGGTTTATACGGTTAAGTACTTACCTGATGGTAGTGTAAAGCGGCTGATTACACAAAGACTTTCTCCTTGGTTGCTAAGATTGGTTTAGTCCGTGTTGTGATTTCTCTTGCTGCGATGTATGATTGGCCCCTCTATCAGCTTGATATCAAGAATGCCTTCTTGCATGGTGATTTGCTCGAGGAGGCCTATATGGAGCAATGTTGATCAGGGGGAGGATGGTAAGGTGTGCCGACTACTGAAGGCCATTTATGGGCTTAAACAGTCTCATCGAGCATGGTTTGGCAGATTTAGTGAGGTAGTAAAGAAGTTTGGTATGAAATAGTGCCAAGTTGATCATTCCGTCTTCAGTCATGACTCTTAGGTAGGGAAGATCCTATTAGTGGTGTATGTAGATGATATTGTCATTACCGGGAATGATAAAATGGGCATTGACAGGTTGAAGATCTTTCTACAGGAACATTTTCAGACAAAGGACCTTGGTAAATTGAAGTATTTCTTGGGGATAGAAGTAGCAAGGTCCAAGCATGGTATTAACCTATGTCAGAGGAAATATGTTCTTGATTTGCTTGAAGAAACAGGTTTGTTAGGTGCTAAACCAACTGAAACTCCTATGGAAACAAATACTAAGCTGAGTAGTGATATGGGTGAAGTGTTTGAAGACCCTAACAGATACCGGTGGCTGGTAGGTAAACTGAACTACCTAACCATCACTCGGCCAGACACTTCATTCGCAGTTAGTGTGGTAAGTCAGTTCATGCAGAAACCTTTGGTTCCACATTGGGATGCGGTTATAAGGATTGTGAGGTATCTAAAGGGGGCTCTTGGTCGTGGTTTGATATATAGAAGTGGTGGAAAACTTGAAATAGAAGGATATACTGATGCTGATTGGGTCGGTTCTGTATCTGATAAGAGATCTACCATAGGCTATTGCACTTTTCTTGGGGGTAATCTGGTGACATGGAAAAGCAAGAAGCAAACAGTTGTGGCAAGAAGCAGTGCAGAGGCATAATATAGAGCTATGGCACATACTACTTGTGAATTAGTGTGGCTAAGGAACCTTCTACAGGAGATGGGATACACTGTTGATACTCCAATGAAGCTCTACTGTGACAATCAGGCTGCAGTTCACATTTCCTCTAATCTGGTGTTTCATGAGAGAACCAAACACATAGAGGTTGACTGTCACTTTGTTAGAGAGAAGGTGCTGAGTGGAGTGATAGACACTGCATATGTCAACACAGGGAACCAGTGGGCAGATTTGTTTACTAAAGGGTTGAGTCGGGGGAGAGTGGACTACATATATAACAAACTGGGATTATATGATATATACTCTCTAGCTTGAGGGGGAGTGTTAGTGTCGAGTATGTAGGGGTATTTCTGTCTTTGTGCTTGTGTTTAGGTGTTGATGTGTAAGTTTATGTTAGATTTAACGTCCCTAACTTAAGTAGGGGCATATGTGACTTTTCCACATTATTTTAGTAATATAAAATACATTTGGCCGAATGGGAGAGTGCTTTTTCTCTCATTCGAACCAGAATCTTTTCTCCTTGTTTCTCTTTTGTTCTTCTCCTTTCTCTCTTTCTCTCCTCTCTTCTCTCTCACTTCCTTGACTGTTATAACAGGCAGACCGAACACTAACAGTCCCTATATCTCTATTTCATCTTTAATAATATATTGTCCTATTTAAAAAATGTTACTGATTTAGTTTGCCACTTAGTTCTCTTTTTCTTTTTCTTTTTCTTTTGAAGATTTCATATTGTTATGATTCGGCCTTCCTTAGAATTCTATTTGTTTGAGATCGGTTAGGTAGAAAGAGGTAGAAAGGTGGAAGAAAGAGAGAAAGTGAGAAGGGCAAAATTCTGGTTCGAACTAGAAGTGTCAACATAACATTCTCCCAGTTGGCCAGACAAAACTTATATTATTAAAACTAATTGAAAAGACATATGTGCCCTTATTTAAGTTAGGAGCACTGGTTCCAACACAACATTACAGATCAACAACATTAATCTAGGTAAAAAGACAGAAATACCCCTACGCTAACACTCCCCCTCGAGTTGGTATACTCACTAGCTTGTTACATATGTAGTCCACTCTTCCCCGACTCAAGCCTTTTGTAAATAAGTTAGCTCACTGATTTTCTGTATTAACATGTGTAGTGTCTAGTTCTCCATTCAGCACCTTCTCCCTTACAAAGTGGCAGTCAACTTCAATGTGTTTGGTTCTTTCATGAAACACCGGATTAGAGGAAATATGAACTGCAGCCCGATTATTACAATAGAACTTCATTGGAGTGTTGATGTTGTACCCTACTTCCTGTAGAAGGTTCCTTAGCCACACTAATTCACAAGCGGTGTGCGCCATAGCCTTATATTCTGCTTCTGCACTGCTTCTTGCCACAACCGTCTGCTTCTTACTTTTCCATGTCACCAGGTTACCTCCCAGGAAAGTGTAATAGCCTATAGTAGACCGCCTATCAGACATAGAACTGGCCCAGTTAGCATCAGAATACCCTTCTATTTCAAGTTTTCCGCCACTCTTGTATATCAAACCGCGACCCGGAGCCCCTTTTAGATACTTCACAATTCTCAGAATTGCATTCCAATGAGGAATCAGAGGTTTTTGCATGAACTGGCTTACCACACTAACCGCAAATGAGATGTCTGGTCTAGTAATGGTTAGGTAGTTCAGTTTGCCCACAAGTCGTCTGTATCTGCCAGGGTTTTCAAACACTTCACCCATATCACTGCTTAGCTTGGTATTTGTGTCCATGGGTGTTTCAGCTGGTTTGGCACCCAACAAGCCTGTTTCTTCCAGCAAATCAAGCACATATTTTCTCTGGCACAGGTTAATACCATACTTGGATCTTGCTACCTCTATCCCCAAGAAGTATTTCAGCTTACCAAGATCCTTTGTCTGAAAGTGATCCTGTAGATAAGTCTTCAGCCTGTCAATACCCATGTTATCATTTCCAGTAATAACAATATCATCTACATACACCACCAACAGTATTTTTCCTCCCGGAGAGTCATGACTAAATACAGAATGGTCAACTTTGCACTGTTTCATACCAAACTTTTTTACCACCTCACTGAACCTACCAAACCACGCTCGAGGAGACTGTTTAAGCCCATATATAGCCTTCCTTAGTCTGCACACCTTACCATCCTCCCCCTGAGCAACAAACCCTGGAGGTTGCTCCATGTAGACCTCCTCGAGTAAGTCACCATGCAAAAAGGCATTCTTGATATCAAGCTGATATAGTGGCCACTCATACATGGCTGCAAGAGAGATCACAACACGAACTGACCCTATCTTAGCAACCGGTGAGAAGGTCTCTGTGTAGTCAATACCATAGGTTTGGGAGTACCCTTTTGCAACCAATCGCGCTTTCAGGCGTTCAACACTACCATCAGGTAGATACTTAACCATATAAACCCATTTACATCTAACAGCTTGCTTCCTAGGAGGAAGAGCAGTGAGGTCCCAAGTATGATTATGATGAAGGGCAGAGAGTTCTTCTTCCATGGCTCGGCACCACCCTGGAGAGGCAAGGGCTTCCTAGACATCCTTAGGGACAACAACTGATGATAATAAGGTGACAAACTAGCGATGGGAAGCGGAAAGGTGAGTAAGTGAAACACAATTAGAAATAGGATGAAGGGTGCAAGTGCGTTTACCTTTCCGCAAAGCAATGGGAAGGTCAAGCTCAGATGCTGAGTGCGGGTTTGGTGCCGGATCCGTCGACGGAGATGTAGCCGGAGGAGTAGTAGCTGGTACGCGTGGGCGATGTGTATACACATGACAGATAGGTGGGCGTTCAATAGGTGGTGGCACCGGAGGCAAGGGTTTGGTCACGACTGGAACCAAGGGAAGAGGGTCAACAACGGGAAGTGGAAGAGGAGGTGATGAGGAGGAAGAAGCATCATCGGACCCCAAAAAGAACGGAGTAGACTTAAAGAAGGTGACATCAGCACACACAAAGGACCATTGAGAACTAGGATGGTAACACCGATACCCTTTCTGGGTCCGAGAATAGCCAAGGAAGATGCAGTTAAGAGAACGGGCATCGAACTTGTCATTCCTAGGACCTAGATTATGGACGAAGCAGACACACCCAAATACCCTCGGCGTAAGAGGAAATGGAGACAAAGCGGGAAACAAGACCTGAAACAGAGAATGACCATCAAGGATGAACGTGGGCATCCGATTAATCAGAAAGCACGAGGTAAGCACTGCATCACTCCAAAAGGGTTTGGGAACATGCATGTGATGCATGAGGGATCTTGCTGTTTTCAGGAGATGGCGATTCTTTCTCTCAGCCACCCCGTTTTGTTGTGGGGTGTAGGTACATGAGGTCTGATGTATAATGTCGTGTTGTTCCAAGTATTCCTGAAATGATGAGGATAAATATTCGCGGCCATTATCAGAACGGAAAACTTTGATGTGGGTACCAAATTGGTTACAAATCTCAACATAAATTTTCTAAAAAATGGTAAACAATTCACTTCTTTCTTTCATTAGATAGAGCCACGTCATCATTGAAAAATCATCTACAAAAATGACAAAATATCTGTATCCATTATATGACATCACTTTATAAGGACCCCAAACATCTGAATGAATTAAAGAAAAAGGACTCGACACACGGTTATCAACCCTAGAACTAAAGGGAACACGATGGTGTTTCCCAAACTGACATGACTCACAATCCAAAACAGAAAGCTGACTCAAGGACGGAACCAAAGACTTCAAGACTTTTAGCGACGGATGACCAAATCGGCAGTGCCACTGGAGAGGAGAAAGAGATGACTGGAGAGCTGTTGAAGTTCTACCACCACCACCACCTTCAAGATAATACAATCCACCAGCTTCATGCCCTCCACCTATCTTCATCCCCGTCTTGAGATCCTGAAAAACACACATAGAAGGATAAAAGGTAATGGAGCAGTTAAGTGATTTGGTCAGCTTACTGACAGACATAAGATTAAAAGGCAATTTAGGAACATACAAAACTGAGGAGAGGGATACGGGATCTAGGTCAACATTACCAACACCACAGATTGAGGATGTGGAACCATTAGCAAGGGTGACAGATTGTGATGTTGAGCAATGAGATAAGGATGAAAACACACCTGGAGATCCAGTCATGTGATCAGAGGCTTCAGAGTCAATGATCCAGGGATTGGGTGTGAATGCCAGACAAGCCATACCTAAGTGAGCAAAAGTCGCCGTGTTCTGCTGTGATTGGATAAACCTCTCATATTCATCACGGGGAACACTCTCACCATCTCCTTCACGGGACCATCTGTGGGTGTAGGAGGTATCTGATCAGATGAATGATTCTCCTGTCTAAAGCTGGAGCTTGAGTCATTGGTTGCAGCATGATTGGCCCAGGTTGAGGGTGGACCATGTAGATCATAACAATAGTTAATGGTATGTCCATCCATACCACAATGAGTGCACTTCCTCAGGCTTGAGCCACGTCCTCTACCATGGGCTCTCCCTGAATCTCTGCCCCCAGTATGACCACCACCACGATTATAAGTAGGCCCACCATTACCACTTCGGCCATACACAGAACCACTACCACCACCACGGCCAGACTGAGCTCCCCTAGCTCCACCTCGAGTACCACGACCTCTCGATACAGCAAAGGCAGATCTATCTGAGATATTAGAGTTCTCAGTAGATCCGATAGAAATCCTCCGGAGTCGAGCAAATACCTCTTCCAAGGAGGGAACAGTTGATCCTCCTAATATCTGAGCCCGTACTGGTTCATATTCAGACTTCAGTCCCACCAAAAATCTAGTCACATCAAGTTGTTCTCTTTGTTGCTGCTGAATCTTGACATCAGAAGTGAGAGGGTGATAGACATTCAACTCATTACATATGTTTCTCATGTTGGCATAGTACTCCTCAAGACTCTGATTGCCCTATTGCAGGTTAAAGTACTCTTGATACAGCTGATACACTCTGGTTGTATTGTCCTGACCCAAATACAATTTCTTCGCGTGGTCCCACACATCTTTGGCAGTGTCAAGAAACATGAAGTTTACACTAATCCTGGGTTCCATACTATTCCACAACCATGTGATGATCTGAGCATCCTCTTGCTCCCAGTCTTCATACTCGTGAGAGTCAGTGGAGGGTTTCTCTTCTCTTATGTGTTTTACCTTCTTCTTTGCCTTCAGAAAGACTTCGACGGATTTAGCCCAAGGCACATAATTCTCTCCATTTATTTTAATGGAGGTCATCTGAACATTCAGGTAGTTTGTAGGCACCATCACACTAGGTTTACAATCACTGTTATCTCCCATTATGTTATCACCGATTCTGCACACTTGCTGAATTCTATTACCACTGAATTCTGCACACTACACACAACTAGATCACACCTGTCACACTGGTTTCAGCACTTGTTGTTGCTGAAAAGTGTGCTCATTACACCACAAACCCTACTCCTACGACTACCTGAAATCTCACCACTATACGATTATAACTCTTCCTTCGAAATACACAAAAATCAGCATAAACCCTAGCACATTACTGTCTGAAACCCTAGCATATGGTCTGAAACACACTCCCTATTTGATCCATAACAGATATCATGCACTGAGATCTCTTACCTTATCACTGAAGTAACAACCACACGAGAAGGAAATCAGTCCCCACACGACAGCCACTGCACCACACAGATCGGCCCTCTATTCTTCATTGATTAGGGGAGGGCGATCTTAAAAACCACAGCGACCGACCACACACGACCTGACTAGAGGCATAGAAACCTCCATGGGAAGAGGGCGATCACTCCTTTTCAGCCCTTTCCCTTATCTCCAATTGAATGCAGAAAAAAAAAGGAGAAACCCTGGATAGGGTGCACAAAGAATAGAAATCTAGGCAGATTCAATCAGCTCTGATACCATGTTATGATTCGGCCTGCCTTAGAATTCTATCTGTCTGAGATCGGTTAGGTAGAAAGAGGTAGAAAGGTGGAAGAAAGAGAGAAAGAGAGAAGGGGAAATTCTGGTTCGAACTGGAAGTGTCGACATAACATTCTCCCAGTCGGCCAGACAAAACTTATATTATTAAAACTAATTGAAAAGACATATGTGCCCTTATTTAAGTTAGGAGCACTGGTTCCAACACAACATTACAGATCAGCAACATTAATCTAGGTAAAAAGACAGAAATACCCCTACGCTAACACATATTATTTCCTATTACAATGACAAGGTTGATAGAAGTCCATGAGTCAAGAATTAATTTGAGATAAAAAATATGAAAAGGATGACTAGCTTCTTTTTTATTTTAAGTAAAGACAGAGAATTAACATTATTTATTAACTGGTATTGAATAAATCCACCTACTAGATTTTAAAAGTAGGACCACAGTGTAGACTAATATAATGCAAAGGTTACAATACACACACATAGTAATGCTGTGATATTGGACACATGCACCTGTCATGCTTGATGCTTCAACCTGGACATGGGATGTTGAACACGACAAGTTCTTCAAATCTAGAAATACGGGAATGGCTATACATAAATAGGCATATGCATGTGATTGTGTGCTTTGGATGTCACTGGATTTTAGAAAAGAATAAATGTAGCTAGCTGCAATCAAACCATAAAAGACATGCCTGCATCTGCTGAGAGAGAGGAACTTCTGATATCTCATCTGTTATTCAGATCTCGAACTGGCTATGTATAGCCTTCCTATACATCAGGTAGAGTCCTGCTCATTGCATGCTTTGGTTATAGTATGGGCCTGGACTGGATCTGGTTCTTCATGCTGGGCTTTATCAGTGTGTGTGTGTATGTGTAATGTGATGTGATGTGATACACATTGCATGTTGCTTGATTATTTCATTTTTTATTTAAGTACATATCATTTTACTTGTAGGAATGGTTGAGATATTTTGAGGAACAAAGCTGTGTTTGTTATGGAATCAACTCTCATAACAAAGATAATATCAAGGAGGTAAGTTGCTTGTCATGTTAATAATTTTTTTAGGATATCCTTGGATAGTTGCATTAAGCAGTTCGTTAGTCATTCAATCCTATGGTTTACAAAAGGCTGTTTAAATAGGTCATCTATATCTCTTCTCAGACAACCTCTCCTTTTTCATCCATGAAAGGATTATATCATCAATCAGTAAAGTTGATTGGATAGTTCATCAAACATCACTGGGTTCACCATGGCTTAAATGCATAACCTACGACATATTGAAGCCTCACTTTTGCACTTTTGTTTTTGTAATTAATACATATTGTCAATTCTTTATCCAGCTAATACAAGCTGTTCATCATCATCATTATCATCTAAGTCTTGTCTCAACTATACAAACTATTGATGTATCAAATATATAATAAAAAGAAAATCCAAGAAGAAAGGGAAAGAGGTCTCTTATTCTTCATGGCAGAGGTTTTTACACTGAATCTTCATGAGAAAGAGCTTTTTTTTCTAGGTGACTTTTCTAGCAAACTATGGTATGTGGATGTTGGTTTATATATGTCTTCCCTTGTTTTGGATTTCCAATGGTACTTTGTTATGGATCGGCAGTCATTTAATGTAAGGAAATAAATTTTCTGTTGTATGTCCACTATAGCATTGTTTCATGTGGTGCACGGGGATGACTGAAGGGCCTATTGTTCCATGGTTTCAGACATATGATTGTTTGATGTTCTTATTCTTTTGGATAATGAGAAGAAGCATCAAGTCTTTATTTTTGACAAGTGGTACAGTTTTGTATTAAGAATCGAAAAGGAGGGCAAGAAACCCTCAAATCATATATAAAAGTGTGCCTATGTATGCATAGACCATATACAATGAAAACCTTTACATAACAACTCAGAAAATGATAGACCACCAGTGATCATTAAAGAAATTGGTGGGAACACCCACAAAAAATTTCAAGCAGACAGCCCAGCTTTTCAGAACCCTTTCCACCTTGCCTATAATGGCCTCCACTGGCTCAGACTTTGACTGAAAAACTCTTTGATTTCATTCCTTCCAGACTAACTAGCATAGCGCAAATGGAAGGGTGTTCCAAAGGAAGCATCCTTTGGCTAAGAAACAGCCATCTCTCCACCCAGAAAGTAGATTGGCAACAGAACACGGAGGAACCCAACAAAGCTGGAAAAGCCTGGAAAGTAGAAGCAGCATCCAGTCTTAACAAACGTCACAAGACTCTTGCAAGATGCCCCATTGTTTACAATAATTAATTATTTTTCTCAAGTCCTCCAGTCCATGTTTTTGATCTTTGCCAAGTCAAAACTTGCTAAAGCCAGCAGATTTGACTGCCCTCCTGTATTCTCGTTTTTTGATTGATGCCCTCCTGTACTCTTTGCAAATTTCTTTATGGCATGGGAAACTACCTAAGTTGATGTAATTTTAGTTCCATCTTCCTTTATTTCTGCATGGAACTGGTGGTTCTGTAGAGGTCTTTCTGATGGGTCATTTGACAGGTAACCTTGGTCTTCTTTATTAACAACTAGTGGCATATAATGGTAGGTCTTGCTTTGTAGTTTCTGAACTTCATACAAGCTAGAGTCAGAGAATTGAAGAAAGACGATCAGCTCAAGTATACCACGACCATAATGCTTGTTGGAATTCCTAATGTTGGTAAATCATCCCTTGCCAACTCTTTGCACCAAATTGGTCGGATCAGTGCTGCAGGTATATATCTTAGGTTAAATCATTTTTTTGCTTGCCTAGATCTAAAAAGATTATAATAATTAATGGAGATTAAGCTTAATTATCTAATGGCACACCATGTCTAACATATTAAATGCAAGAGAAGGGAAAGCTGAAGCACACAATTGTGAGTCCACTGCCTGGGGAGACAAAAGATATCAGTAGTTTGAAGGTATTGATTTTTGGTTCTCTTTCTTTCCTTTAACTATTTTTTCCCACTTTTAAGGTGGTAGAAATAATTTAAATAGATACTAAAAAAAATTGTGAGCATATAAAAGTGTATTCTATGTGCATGGAGATGCCACACAATTGATATCTCAATTTCTCCACATAGATCAAAAGGGTAGAAATGTCTGCATTCCACAGAACTAACACTGTGGTTGCATTGAGGTATATGTATATTAGGGTTGATCATATCTGCCTGGGCCTGCATTGCCTGGCCCAGGCTTGCACATTATGCGGGCTATGCCCAGGCCCCAAAATCCTAGGCCTAGGAAGTCCATCCTGACCCAGAAGTTAATATAAATAATGTTTATTATATATGTATTAATAATAATCTATTATAAATACATATTCTCTAATATTGATTATAAACTTAGATTAAAATTTTAATTTTAAAAATATAATTTTTTTAACTTATAGGACAAGCCTGGATTCCCGGCCTGGACAATCAGGCCTGGGATGCCCTAAATGTTGTTTCCACCCTGTAAAAACCCACCCTGGCCTGGCCCATTATCATCCTTAATGTAGATGTTTCCAAGCAGCATGGCTTAGTTACTTTTATCTAACAGATGCTGAAACTTTGCATTCTTTTATGTCATAAAAGTAAAACTAAGAGTAAATTTCTAATATGCAGATTGGAAGTCATCCCAACATTTATGTTTTGGATACACCTGGTGTGTTACATCCCTCAATTCTTGATGTTGAGATGGGTTCTAAACTTGTTTTAACAGGTACAGTTTGTTTCATGAATAAATCTTCTTTTTATGTATACGGTAATAATGATTTTGCAAGGCATGCTAAGGGTCAAGCTATGAGTTACACAAGTTCTGATGTGGGTATTTTTCTAGGATTCTAGTCTATCTGAAACCACAATCTCAGAATACAGTAACCTACCTAATATTGGTCTTTCAATTAGTATGAGCATAAGGACATATAACATGTTAGAGGAGAAATATTTAGTTTACAATCATACAAGCAGCGATATTTAATATTTTAGGTGCATTCTCTTATTGAATATTGATAAAGAGGGCAACAAATGAGCTTGCAAGACAATTAAAAACTAAGAAGAAAATTATGTATGCAATCCAGATAGTACAATATCTATTCTAAGGTTCTTGATACAGATTAACTGATGTTTGTATTCTATTTGTTATCCAAAGGTTCTCAATTATTGATAAAAAAAAAATGTTCTCTGTTTTACTGATAAAAAGAGGTTCTCAATTACTGGTATTTTTATTTGATTTAATTTTGTAAAAATTATTAGAAGTGTGTTCATATTACATTCAATATAGATAATAAAAAAGAGAAACAGCTATAGAAGCAAACAGATATCTTGCATTATCTTTTGGTACAGTGACTGCAATAAAATTAGCTAAAGAACTTAAAAAAATTAACTAAGAAATTTATGCAAAACAAATAAAGAATTCAAGTTTTGACAAAATGAGCTATTATTTCTTCAAACAATTTACAGCACAGAAGAACTACAGAACGTAAGTGAGAACCAACTCATCATAAAAAGAAAGAGAAAAACAAGTATCTTTCCTTTCTTCATAAAAGCTTTAATCATTTAACTGCTGGACGTTCACAGAAAAACCAAATAAAAATTATGGAAAAAAAATGAAGAAGAGGAAGAATGTATTTTTTGGAGAAAGAGTATAGAGACAAATAAGGTACGAGTTGTATATTTTTTGGCTATTGCTCCTTTTGTTGTTCATATCTTGTAATGGACTGGGGAGATATTTTTGGAATTAATTGGAGAAAATGAAGAAGATACTTGCTGAAATCTATCCATGCAACTGATTTGGTTTTGAGTTGCAGCATGTTTGAATGAGTTCTTCAAGTTGTACTCTTATTGTCAATTAGGGCTTTGGTCCTAAAGAAAATACTAGCCACCTCCTTTCTTAGAGATGGAATTACATTCTAATATGGTTTGAGTTGTAAGATGTATATTTTGCCTTTCAGTTTTAGAATTTTAACCTTTAAACTTTTAAATCAAGTACTAAGTATGAACAGGAGGGTATGAATGTCTTGCAAATAACCATACATATCTATTATTATATAAATTGGATAATTGCCTATTTGCCTTGGGTTCTGTACAAGTCATAAAAGTTAAATCCAAATGCTGTATATCGTATCTGGTTAATAGTTACATGCACACATGCATAGCACATGCTCTTACACTAGTAATATATAAAATATACACTTTTTATACGTAGATAATCAAATGGGATCTTTGTTTAATCAGATTGGCATATATTCAAATTTGATCTAATTGTAAACAGATCATATATTCCTGATCTGGATTAAATCCAGTTAACCTTTGTGGATATCCTAGTCTAGCTTACTCAAATGGAATTGAATTCAAATTGGATTAATATCCAATTCATTGACAGCCCTAATTGAGCATTGCATATTTGCATGCAGTCAACGTTCAACTTTGAACTGCAATAATAATTAAACGCAAACAATTAATAGTTAATATTTGGTTCATATTCAGATCCTTTGTCTTGTACCAAATCTATCTTGGAGTTGGAAAACTAAAATACTGATTTGGTGGGTCTGACGCATATTTAGTAGTACACCCATGTTATGACAAATGGATATTTTTGGTTATCACAGCTCAGCAGGTTAGTCCACTTTCTTGTCCTGCTGAGCCAAATGTTGGGTTTGACAGAATATTCTGACTTGCACATTCCAACCCTTTGCATGGCATGCTTAATTCTCTTCCATTCTAGTTATTTTAAGCCACTAGGTTTGCTGGTATCAATATCTATATTTGGTCCAATAATTCCAAGCTTCAGGTTTCCCTACAATAAGATTGCATTATTTGATATATTTTGTTCTCTGAAGCGCAGGGGCTATTAGTGATAGTTTGGTTGAGGAATGTGAAATTGCTGAATATTTTCTGTCTATCCTAAATACAAGTAATGAGTACAAGCACTGGGAGAACTTGCTTGCTAAAGAGGATGAAGAATCATCTCGAGACCACAAAACAAATTTTGGTGGTAACCTTGAGGTAGAGTTGAGAAGAAGAAAGCAATATCTTACAGATCACACACAGGTATGAAGCAACTCCTTATGACAAATGTCGCCAGATCACTCAAGGCACCAGGCACCAACCACTGGTAGATTCTGATCATAGGACTACTGCTCAACCCTTATGGGGGTACTGGAATATATTGCAGATTTGCAGTAAAATTCATATAAAAAAATCATCCTGATAATTGATTCAAAAATAACCATGAGGGCCTTTTTATTTAGGATCTCACTTCCCATACCAAGACATGCAATAAGATGAGATAGCTAAGATCAGCACTTTGTGAGATGATTTTTGGAGGAACAGATAACGTATTTGTTCTAAAATGGTTGGATTATCTTTATTGGTAAAAAAGTGAATGTCATATATATGTTTTTTTTTGGTAAGTGTATGCCATATGTGTTAGAGAACTTGTACTAATGTTTATAATTGACCACTTATACACAAGAAATCCTACATTCAACGAGGTCAGGATATACCCTCATTAGGGCTTCTTGTCATAAAATTTCCTTTTTCGTGTGAGGATTATGGTTAGAGAATTTATTCATGCATGACATGCTTGGAGCAAATAATAATTGGAAACTTTCGTTCTCCCTCCTAAGAAATACTCATGACTACAGTACCCATCTTTCTAGTATCCCTAGTTTTCTGTCTACTTCTAATAGTTGAATTTAAAACGTCCCACATGGTCCCTAGTTTTCTGTCTACCTTTTTTTTATTAAAAAAAAGAAGATTCTCCCAAACCAAAGGGCAGATGAAAACCTTAGCTTCTTTTGGAAAAAATGTTACATATTTTACCTGAAGATTTTTCAATGAAAATATTATTTTATTTTAAGAGTGAAAGATAAAGATTCTAATACAATGATTTTTAAATGGAATGATTTAGTAATGTGCTTGAAAGACCACATACTGCAGCAGTAAAGATTGGTCTGATGTGGGTCAAGGGTTCTAAAACCACCAAGGGTAGGCTTAAAGGCAACAAATTGAAGTGAGCAAAAATTTGATGGCTCAAATTTGTCAGAGGATATGGCCATTGATAGTGTATTATGTCATACTATATTCTGTAGAAATTAAGCTTAAGGTGTTTTGTATTGCTAAAATTTTAAGTTACATATGTTTCGAAAATAAAGGTTTAACATGATTTTTGTGCAAATTTCATTTTTTTCTGCTAAGAGTTACATGAATGTATACTTTCTCTAAGCAAAGCTTTTGAAATCTTTACTATATAATGCCTATACTTGCTTTGCTTGGTTTCAGTATTTCAAATCCATGCATAACAGTTAAATTAGAATGTATTAATAGTATCATATAATATCAGTGCTTGCAAGTAGTGGTTGTCCAAATATTTTAATCTTTAAATCTAGTCACTGAGTTTTAGTACAGTAGCAAAGTTCCAAAATCTAGATAGTCTTCTCATCCTTTTATGTTTGTATTTTTACTTGTATGTGCACAGTACGTGCTTTTATGCTCATGTACCATAAAGGATATAAACCATCAAAGATAATTATCATTTTATTGAATTCCTCCGTAACTTATTGGCTATTGGAGATTATTTTCTTACCAAAAATAAATATATCAGGATTGACTTTGCCATCTTCTCTTTCCTTGTTTTCTTTTCTCCTTTAAAATGGTATTTTTTACAGGATTTCATTGTGCGGGATGTTCGTCGAACCCTTTTTGAGTCTATTTCATCTTTCAAGGGAAATCTTGAAGATGAAAAAGAGCTGTCTAAGCTGATTAAAGTTCAATTCATTGCATTGCAGGAGGCTTTTCATATTCCTCTGGGATCAGCTAAGGATATTAATCATAGAGTAGCTTTGAAGCTACTTAATTTGTATAGGACTGGTAGACTTGGCCATTATACATTGGACCCTATACCAAGGAATGCTAAATAGCTGTTATTGGTATAATTATGTATTACTAATTAGTTTTTGAGAGTTCCAGCATCTATTCTCCTTTACCTATATCAGATGCTACGAGTGATGTCCAGATAAATCCGCATGCTGCTCTCCATTCTATAGCCAGTGGGCTTCCCCCGCCCCCAGTCCTCTGTAATGCATGCTATAGGTAAGGTCCTACTCCTGAGCCTACATGGGCTGATGTGAACTGCTTGACTGCACGGATGGGAAATCCTACATGGACAGTGGCTTGGTTTGATTAGCCACATCACCTTTCGCATGGTAGAAATATGAGAGTTGGTCTATGGAAGCTCTCTATTGGATTCAATATTGTTATTGGGTTTGTATATGGTCGCTATATTTTGATTTTGCAATATGGATTGTTTCTGATTTTTCATCCTGGCAGTTGATCCAGAAGTTAAGCCTTTTGGACCTTGAATTGATGCAGTTTGATTTCCCATCTGAGTTTGGCCAATGTGGCACATTTGGTTTTATTACTTATGTGAAAAATTAAAAAGGAATAAACAGAACAGAGAGAAGGGAAAACTCTTTTCAATCATATTCTCTGAACGAGCATAGTTCCATTTTTTTTTATAGATCAAGAAAATGGGCTACACAGAATGGGGGGTAGCACGTCCCAAAAAATCAAAACAACCAATCACACTTGAGGGTCTTGGTATGAAAGAATCAGATACATCATTGGAGTGCACAAAGTTAGCTAACCAATCTGCCGCAATGTTGCCTTCTCTGTAGATGTGACGAGATTCCACTTTGCCTTTTAATCTCTTGAATAAAGACATGCAGTCCTCGTTGATCAATTTCACTCTCGATGGGGATTTACAGGGTTTTTCAGACAGTCAATAACCAGTTTGGATTCACCCTCAATAGTGATATTCTTGTTGAAGAAATTCAGCATCACATTATGGATTTCCCAGCAGCCCATGGTTCAGCCACATTGATAGTGGTTTCACCAATCTTGTAAGCTTTGAGGTCCAGAATTTGGCCTAAATTTTAGCTACGCAAGCAATGGTACACTTATAATTAATGTAGGAGGTGTCAAAGTTTATTTTAATTGATTCCATCTCAACACTAACCCATCTAACTGGGATAACAACTCTTATCTCATTTTGAGCCTTGTCTATAATAATAATAGGAGGGGGCATGTTTTTATTATTAAAAACATTTTCATTGTGGTTTTAACATAACTGCCACAATAAAAATTTAAAATTTTCCTCACTGTGTAAGGATCCTTTAACAATAAGGTTCAGGTTGATTAGCATGAGGTTGTAGTTTTGGTTGATCAGACCACTACTATGGTTGAAGTAGTTGATTCACCTAAGGTTGAAAATACCATTATTATTGGGGATGATGGTGAAATTCCCAAGGCTGATCTGGTACATTGTGAGGAACCTTGTAAGGAAGTGCTTACAAGTAACCTAATCAAGAGGAGCAGTAACAAACACCTTGGAACATGAGGTTGTAGTTTTGGTTGATCATACCACTACTATGGTTGAAGTAGTTGATTCACCCAAGGTTGAAAATACCATTATTATTTGGGATGATGGTGAAATTCCCAAAGCTGATCTGGTACATTGTGAAAGCCTAAAAGGTGTTCCAAGAAATGCCAACATAGTGTCAAAAAAGGGATAGAAAGACCAAAACATAGAAAAGATGTTGCTATATGTGAAGGAAGTTCTAAGGCGATTGAGGTCCCAATTGTTCTTAATGAAGACAAACCCATTCAAAATTAAGAAACAAAAGAACAAAGTGGATCGATGCAGGTAGGTGGCTAAAGGCTGAAATTTGTTTGACCCACGGCGCAAAATTTTACTATGATGATTTGATAGTTGGTGTTGGAAAAAAAAAAGGTACAAGATTAAATTAGTAGCTTTTGTCATTACAAAGTATAAAGGGGCCCTAAAGTGGAGACCGGATCTGCTCCTCACACCTGGTGCCTCACATGGACATCCTATCATGCATTGGAAACATTTCCCGTATTTACTAGTTATAATTCATGGGAGATATTCCCAATGCACGGTGGATATGCCTGTGAGGCGCCCATTTGTGAGGAGCATATCCCATCACCCTGAAGTGATACATACAAAACTGATACTGAATATATAACCACCATTGCGAGAATAGGCAACCACATTGGTGATAATCCAATTGAAAAAAATTATACATTTGGGGAGAAAAATAATGACCCAAATCAAGAATGGGGAATAAGAGCGGAAAAACAATTTCAAGTCTAAGGAGGTCTAGAAGACCTCTCAATTATGCTTGAAGTATATTGTCAAGAACAAACAAAGGTTACCATCCCCATTATGCTTGATTTTGTTTTGTTCCTTTTTTGGTAGGGTTGCTGCTCCTTGTATAGTTTTGTGGGTCAGGTTTTATGCCCCTTTTTATGATCATTAATAAAATATTTTTCTTTTTGTTTTTGAAAAGAAAAAAAAAAAACTATAGTATCACCATGCTTACCTATAAACCTAAAATGGATTCGTATTAATCCATTAAGTATCAGAAATTGGACAGAAATAATCTTTTACCTACTTTACATATTAGAATAATGAACTTATGAAAGTGGATGCACATAAGCCACCATTCCTTTCCCATTATGGTAATGAAACGTTCAAATAGTCTGGTCCTTGTTATCTTTTCTTGGCATCAAGTGGTGTGTGTTCAACAAGTTCAAACTATCCTGTGAAGGTCGAAGTACATTGAACAGGAATAAGAAAAGAACAGCTTGTTCTGTTCTGCTATAATTAAGCTTGATCCAAAAATAAACAGAAACCCATGAGACCAAACCCTGGAGATGAAATCCTTGGCAGCATACTTACAAACATCGTTGGCCAGTTGAAGTGAACTAAAGAGACACAAAAGTCCTAAAATTCTCTTCCTTTGGTTCTGCAACTTCCAGACACCTTTAAGAATTTCAGTTTCATTTTCTATCCACCACTGATAAGTATTATTTCTTGATCTTAATACAAGCTTGCAATTTGTGGACTACAGAAGACAAGCACTTCTTCCAAAGTCGCCCTTGACTCATCCCCAAACAAGGACTCTTTCCCATCCTCCCTCTTGGCATATGACAACCCCAATCTGGATTTGGCTTGCGTTAGGTCACCAACACCAGAGTTGGTATCAGGCCCGGCGAACCCACCCATAACAGGTGCCAGCGGAGGGCCGATGATTAGTCCGTCAGCTCCAAATTGGGGTCCTCCTCTGGCATAGTCGAAGAGAGCAGCGCCACTGCCTCCAACCTTGGGCAGGATAATCGGTTGAAGCTCCTCATTGTCTTTCCAATAGAAGAGGAATGCATCAAATGTGTCATAGTAATCGTCGGTGCTCCGGTAACCTTCTGGATTGAAAGCCCCGAACTTGAAAGATTTGTTGGTGTAGCCGATCACCACACAAGGCCCCTTGAAGTCGCTGCAGAGGTGGAAGTTCGTTGCACTAAACCCATCAATGGAGGCCCTGTAACAGCACTTTAGCTCCCTGCCTGCTAACAACCATCATTCCACAACGTTAGAAAACTCACAGACGAAAATCACAGAGACAGACAGACAGAGAGAACCTCGTAAGAACGTCTTGTCTAGCAGAGAGGGGGAGAAGGGAAGATCAATGTCATGGTACTTGGGTTGTGGCCTGTCTTCACTTCTTTTCTTGCCTCTGTTCCAATCAAAGAAGCTTGATGGACTCTTGTTCCACCTCGGGGAGATAGAGTTTGACAGACAAGCCATCCCTGAGAATTGAGATGGCTAAGCTGAATTCATTTTGGGATTTGGAAGATTGGAAAGATTGCGAAGATTACGAAGATGGATGGAAGTTCACCAATGTCCATGTCCCCACAAGGCCATAAAAACATACCTTATCCGTAATTTCAACTCTTTAAAAAGAAATAGTGACATGTGGTGTTCTTCTATTGGGTTGTATTCATCATATATATCAGACCAAACTGTTTCTGAGATCAATTGATGGCAATTAATCAACAGAAAAATCAAATAAATTGATGAGAAATCAAAATATCTTAATAAGGAATCTTCCTGGGCTCGATGGGCTTAGGACCTGAGGCCTAGCCAGAAACTATTGGCCTGATTTATGTTTATCAGACAAAGTAGCCAGAAACATTGGTTGTAGGTCGCTCATTTTCAGAAGCATCTCTTGGGTTTTAGGATCAGCGATCAGGGCCCATTTTCACAAATATTGGTTGCTCTGTTTTATGTTTTTCTTATGTTTCTCTACTTGCCAATGATTTTTATCTTGTTCTTGGGTTTGTTAGTCTTTTCCCAACAATGACGATGATGATGTTTTTACCACTTTACAGGTAAGTGTTTGATTGTATACACTACAGACTGTGTTTAACTATGCATTAAAAGTTTGATTGTATAAATATTAGGAAAAATTTCAGATTAGTATCCTGTGCTTTGGGTATAGTGCCATTTTGGTTCCTGAATTTTAAAAGGTGACTGTTTAGTATCCGAACTTTCAAAATTTAACAATCTAGTACCTGCTATTAATCAGCCTGTTAATCAGCCGTTAAGTGCCATTTAAAAAGACACAAGTATCCTTCAAGCGTTATTTAATTATCTTTATCAACCATCCAAACATTTACAAAAAATGAATAGTCCCAAATCTTTGCCTCTTCTGTTCAGGAAAGTTGGGGTCGCTAACATGCCCGTTGAGATGTAACCACAACTTTCTTGAATAGAAGAGACAAAGATTTGAGACTGTTCATTTTTATCAACACGTGAATGGTTGATAAAGAAAATTAGATGACACTCAAAGGGCATTAGTGTCTTTTCAAATATCATGGCTAGTTAACAGATTGGTTAACGATAGGAACTGGATTGACACATTTTGAAAGTTCTGATACTGAATTGTCACGTTTTAAAATTTGGGAACCAAAGTGGCACTAGGCCCAAAATATAGAGTCTTAATCGGGAACTTTCCCTAAATATTTGTACAACTTTCAAAATTAGAAGCACCCAAATCATTCACCAAAAGAAAACTAAACAGCCAAACACCAAAGTAATTTAACCAATGTAGAATTTACTGGTGAGGCAAAAATTATCAAATAAGAAAAGATTGACATGACAGTTTTTATTGATGGATAAAGAAATCAATCAAAACCAAGTTTCATTAGTTCCTCTAATTCGTTCTGAAAGCTCAAGCTCAATCGTACATAGTCTTCTTATGTACAGAACACAATGGTACCAAAGAGATGGTGCTTTACTGGGTTGGCAGCAATCAGTTTCCAAAACCACCTCCATTCATTCTATTCCCCTGGCATCCAAATGTGGTTGCAGTTCTACAGCATTAACTCTTCTTGGTGGTCTTTCACACGTCACTTTAATCTGCTCTTGTTCTTCACGAGGCTTTACCTCTCTGAATCTTGCTTGCCTTCCTAGTTGTTCAACTTCTTCAATGATAAGACCGAGCCTCGCCACTGTCTCAACTAGCAAAGAAGCAAAGGCAGCAAATGGAAGTGCTTCAGAGAATTCAAAACTCGAAGTCGAGAATTTACTCAGCGCTGGCCTTAACAGTCTCGTCTCTGACTCCCTAGACTGATCAATAACCCGATTAGTTCGCCACTCTAGGAAAGCTGAAGGATCAGTTCTGGCGAAGGATAAGGAAACCCCAGAGTCCTTGGTGGGGTTCTGTTTGGCAACTGTAGCAGCTGTGGTGAGCATGTTTCTGGTTTTGTTACGGCTGGAGCCAAGCAGCAGTCTAGGTTGGGACCTGATGGAACTGTTGAGGTCTTGTAAAGCTTCATGAAGATGATCAGAGAGAACCTCCGGAGAGAAGCAGCGACGTTCCCTAATGCTGTCGGCTAGTTCTATGAGTACCTTCGATACTTCCCTGGCTACTCGGATGCACGGATCTTTGAACAAAGCTCGAACAGAATGTGGGGTCTAGAAATTATCCAAATATCAATGATGGTTCAATGTTCATATGTTAACAAGATTTATATGGTTTATAGAATATAATGGAACAAGTTTATCCATTTTAGTATTGGGTTTTTTATGGATAAAAAAATCAAAGTTATTATATAATTTACCTCAGAATCAAAAGAACATGGGTAAGCAAATTTTATCTAGAAAATATTTACTCAAGTGGCTTTTTGAAAAACGAATAAGGCCTTAAACTCGTTTTGGAAAGAATAAAAACACAAATATATATATATTATAAATACATACAAAATACAAAATTTTTCACTCTACAAATTTATATTTGTAACAAAACAACATATTAAAACAAAATGAAGTCTAATCTCTTAATTAATTACCTGAATTTCTGATTGCAGACATCCGTGTAGAGCCACAGCTGTATGGCCAAAATGTCGAAGAGCAGCTCCCAATTTTACATACTGTTGCCATGGGTAACGATGACAGTGCCTTGAATGCCTTGGCTCCCAACTTGCATGTAGTGCCTAATCCATCCACTCAGAATTAATTGTTATTCTCATTATCTATAACTCAAATACTAATGTTCAATCATCAACACACAATAGGGCAATAGGGCAATAGGGCCCCTTTATTATTAAGTAAATCCTATTATCTAAGAAAATTTTGATCCACTATTTTGGTTCCAAGGTTTATAACTTATAGGCTCTAATATTTACTATATTATGTAATAATAAACAATTCTTTATTAATCATTCATTTCTATAGAAAATCAACATAATGAAAACATAACAGAAACCAAAGATAACTCTTTTGCTCTATATTCTTATCTTGTCATAACTCTTTTCTCCATTATACTTGATCTTGTTCATTTAACAAAATTAAAGAAGGGAAACAACTTTTTCAAACTCCTATCTCTATGAACTCAATCATCGTTCATGTTCTCATCTCCTCATTTAAGTTTGATCAGGTTACCATCAGCGTGATTTGTTATGGGTCCCTTATTTTAACAATTATTTGTTATTTTCTTCATTTTTTTTAACAATCAACTCTTTAATTTTTAAGGTTTTTCGTTTTTCCTTTTAGATACATTATTATTTTTTTTAATAAGGGTGCAATTTGGGCAACCCAACCTGAGCCCTTAAATAACTCAAGCCTAATCCAACTGAGTGGCCCGACTATATATACATATATAGACACATAATTTCCAAATTTAATTGCGGCCGGTTAATCAAACTCAACCGCCTAGCTAAGACCAAGCAAACCTGAGTAAACCAAATTTCATTATGGACTGGGCCTAGAATATAATAAACAGACTACCTTAGGCCCAATAAGAATTGGGCCTAAATTGACATTAAATCCAGCCCAAACTGCCCGCACCCCAATTTCTTTGGATTCAATACTATATTACTATTGTTTCTTTTTTGGGGCTGCAGTAAGCGTCTGTTTGGCATTGATGCCGTTGTTTCAGAAAACGGTGATACATTAGTGTCACATCAGAAAAAACGGTGCCTCAGGAAATGTTAACATATTTGGATCTGTTTTTTCATAAAAAATGGTGCTTCAAGCTACATCTTGGAAATCAAGAAGGTGTAGTTTAGAGCAATTCCAAATTTGATGTTTTCTGAGATTGCAATCGTTGCTGCTACCGAGGACATGATGTGGCAATGATGTGGATTTCTTATAATGGGTACCAATGCTGAAAACAGATATAGAGCACGGGTACCAAACAGAAAGTGTTGCTGTTGCTGCAAGAAACGTCCTACCTGGCAGCAACGTTTCCAAACAGAAAAAAATACAACGTTTTCTCAGAAAACGTGCTTCCAACCCACACATCAGCAGCACCTGCAGCATCAATGCCAAACATATACTAAGATTGATATGTACATGATTTCGGGTACCATAATATTTTTTGTTAAATTTATGATTTTCTGTTTTGTAAAAACTTTTTGCAGTAGGATGCGTCACTGGTCCAACTAATCAGGTCAATGAGGGGTTGAAAACATTAGTAAGTTCATGATTTATCTTATCCCATGAAGACTAATTAAGCCTGCATCTGGCCTTCCTTATTTTAATGACTTTTCTCCTTTTTGCAGTAAAAATGCCCCTATGAACACGAAGTTTTTAACAGCCTTAACCAAATGCAGCCTAAAAGAACAGAGGATGATAACACACTTTAGTGCTAACTAGGCCTTATTAAATTTAAATATATAAACCAGGGAAGAGAAAAGAATTACTAGGGTCTCATCACTGGATTTGGAGTCCAAAACTTCCTTATACCCATTGTAAATGTGATCCTCTGATGATTCCTCGTTGTCTTCAACAGCTTTAATCTCCTCATCTTGGAAGTATTCCTTAACACAAGCTGCACAGTAAACCCTCATAAGCTCATGGATAGTAATACAATGATGGTTTCTCGATGGGAATTAATTGCATAGTGTGACATTCTGGGCCCGTTCGTTTTTCAGGTTTTGAAAGGGGGAAAAGTAAGTGAGATTTTAGTTTATTGACAGAGATACCCATGTTTTTTTCTTAGATTTATATGGGGTCTATGGTTTCTGTATGAAGACCTGGCAAAAAGTTGACTCAACCCGCAAATCCGACCCAATCCAACCTGAAAAAACAGGGTTAGGGTCTCATATTTAGCTACATGAATGGGAGAATGATTCGACCAGACCCAACTCAAAAAAAACTGGGTTGGGTTGAATTGGGTCATGGGTCAACCTGCTGACCCGATTGTCAGGTCTAATTGGGACTATTTATGCTTTGTTAGAAGTTTACACTCTTTAATTTTTTCTATTTAGTCTTTACTCTTTATTGTTTACTCTTTGAATTGTTAAATGTTCAAGTTTTTTTTTTTATTTTATATTTGGAATTTTAAGGTTAATTTCTTTAATTTTGGCATTTTTCATATATTTTTTCTTTATGTTTTTAAATTTCAGTTATTTTTGGGATGACCCGAATTGACCCATGGGTCAACCCTAAACCTGACCCAAATCAACCCGAAGTGTCTTGACCCAACCCGAACCCGACCCACACAACCCATTTGCCTGGTCTATCTGTAGGTATCACTTACCTAGGTAAATGATAATCTCCCACATGGGTAAGTAATTTTATACTTGGATAGAACAAAAATGCCCCTTTTAATAATGGTTTTTTTATGATTAAAACAATCATGAACATGGATAAATAGTAGCTTCTTGAAAAAAGGAATGGGGTCTCTATGTATATAGCTGCAACTACTTAATTAGCTGCACATTAAGAGGGAGGGGGGGGGCAATGAGTTTGTGCTTCTCAAGTTTTAATTTCCAATTTTGTGTAGAATTGCTATATATTCACATACCTTCTATTGATCTGGCTAGCCCTTCAAGCTTCAACACAATGGAATTATGGAGATCTTCTCGAGACCAGTTTGGAAAAATCAGACTCATGAAAAGGCAGATAACACAACCGATCGCGATGGTATAGAAGCGTTCGTGTGCGATGCGGAATACATTATGAACCCGGTAGCTTGACACCGTTATTAGATTGAAGGTTAAGAGGAATATCACAACACCATAGTCGTAGTTCTTCTTTATATTTGGAAAGAACCTCATGTATGTAGCTGCAGCACCTGCACAATACTTTCCACTTATAATTAGGGTATTAAAGCTTACTGTGAGTACTGCATATTTACACAGAATTCATGAACTACAATGGTCAAGGCTCTAAGTTTCTTGTCAAAATAGAGAAATAATACCGATCAGAAAGACTGCAAATCCGATGAAAACAGCTCGGAATATGTGGCTCGACTCATTTGCAATATATTCAATGAAAAAGGCTAACGACCCGGCACAGAGAGTCCCAACTCCTCTATTCAGTCCTTTGCACAGAGTTGCCCCTAAGATTTATACCAAAAGGAACCATTAGATTATCAGCCAAACTTATAAGAGTTCCCACTCACAAGTCACAAGCAGTAGTAGAACTTACCAGCAGTGAACTCAAGCACCACAACCACAGTCATGACAGCCCAGATTGCATTTTGTCCAACTCCTTTAAACAGTGGCTCCATCAGATATAGAAAGGAGACTAGCGTCAACGCCAACCCAACTTTCAAAGAGTGAATGACTCTCCGTGGATCTTCTCGACCAACCCTCCATATCTTTCGCCACAACAAACCTAGTGATCTTCTCATCTTCGTCAAAGCTATCTCTATCTCTAGACGGATTTGCTTGATCTTCGCTTCATTGTTTTCTTCCCTGAAAACTTCATTTCCAGAATTCTCCATGCCTGCATCACTAGAGAGTTTCGGGTCTGTGTTTGGCTATGGCTCAAGGTAATTCTGCAGAGGAGCTTTAATTGTTCTCGGTGGGTTTTAAATTCAGTTAAGGTAACGTGCCATGACAGAGGAGGTAGGAAACAAATTGTGATTCCATTGGTGGCCAGTGGGGATTGGAGGCCTTGGACTGTTATATGAATCTCCTCTCTCTGTGAGAGGCAGGTGTTCCTTTATATATATCTCTGCTTTAATGGAAAGACCTAAAAATTGTTGCGTCGTTCACATGCGCTGCATTAAAGTGAAGGTAGATGTGAGAATCTGTCGTTTTCAGAAGTTTTGAAAGTCAAACTTCACCAAGAAAAATGTTGGTGACAAACCATTTAATTGGAGACGGAGAGGTGTACATAAAATATAGATTAGAGGTTTCTACAATCTACTGGTACTTGATTTATGGACTGATATTCAAGGATTGGTTGCATGTTGTTAATACCTGTATTTAAGGTTTTTAAAATCGAACCGGACAACGAATCGTTCAGGGTCTGGTTTTTGGATCGAATAGTTTGATCGTTCGAATTGAACAGACACCTTGTTCTGATAATAAATTAAAAAATAAAAAAAATGGTCAAAACGGTTGTTTAGATTAACGGTTTGAATAGTTCAACCACCCAAGTCAATGGTATGTTGACTAAATTAACAGTTTTTGGCCAGTTTTGGGTGAAACAGAATTGATCAGGTGATCGGTTCCCGATTTTTTTCATTCTGACCGTCCCATCTGGCCTGATTTTGAAAACATTGCTTATAACTCATACAACTAGAAATCCTTTTTCTTTTCTTTTATGTGTGTATATATTACGTTACAATGCTTTGAGAATTGGGACCCACATTGAATGGAAAAGACCCAATTCATGAATTGACCAGTTGAGTTGTGGTTTGGCTAGTTTGATATATAGATGGATAAATAGAATAATCCCTTCCGTAGGATTGGGGGTAAGGCTCGGTTGAGAGGTGGTCTCTTTGAAAGACGAAGAAGAAGCCTCTCAGAGGAGTGAAGATCTTTTGATAAAGGGGTGAAGAGGTGAGAGAGTTGTGGGGAACCCGAGAGCATCCGTAACAAATGCTTGGGACCCAATGATATCCAACATGAGAAGGACCCTCTATTTATGGAGAAGGTCCCAAGATCCTAAAAGGTAGGAGATGAGGATATTCGCTCCGTATCGGGGAAGGGAATATTTGGCTTGTTGGCAATCATTTGATGCACTACTAGAGTATCTTCACATGTCCCATGAAGATATTCTCAAGGATCGGCTTTCCTTATCCTCAAGATCTTTCATTACTCACGTGTACTACTACCCTTTTGCGTGCCATGACTAATCCTACATGGAAATGATAATGTCATCATCCAAAGGCCGGTATTTCGTCAATGCCTTATGGCGGTTCGCAAAGTGCTTTGCTGTCGTGGGTTCGCATGTGTCTGGACACGCACGAGCCTTGCTATGGGCTCGGCCTACTATCCTTCCCGACTCGCTATCCGAAACGGGTTCGCAAGCGGTGAGTTCATCGCAGGTCATGGTGGGTATGGCTTCAACGTGCACTCAAGTGTACTTGGGTCTTTTGGACGAGTCTTTCTGAGGTTTGTTTAGGGTTGGGCGTTGATTGGATTCGGTAGACCACGAGTTTGTCACATCTTTGCTTAACATGTTGCGAGTTCATCACAGAGATGGTGATGAACCGTGGGTTCATCGTAGCGTGGGGGTTAATTGTAAGCTGCTTGTAAGTGCTTCTATGGCGTTATTCTTAGCATCTGGGTGTTTTTTGAGGGTTTGAGTGAGTTGTACATACCTACATTAGCCCCCCTGCCTATTGGTAATTGGGAGCTTATCGATAAGCATATTGCCCCTGTTGTTTTTGAGTTTTGCCGTAATTTTGCCTTTGTGTGTTGGGTCTTGCGTTTTTTCCTACTTTGTGGTTTTGTATAAATCGCATGTACCTTGTGCTCATGTTTGGTGGCTCATTATGCTCTAAGGCTTAGCCCCTATCTTTTGGTGATTTGTTTTGTGGCAACAGTCAGTGTTGTTCGTTAGTGGTATGTTTTAGCCCCCTTGACTGATGGAAGGAAATCGCCAAAAGACACTATATACTTTGGTGTATGGTCATGGCCTTTCAGCATTAGGTGGTTGTTGTCGTCGTTTGTTCGTAATGGGTATCCATGCGGGCACTGGGCCGATGGCGAAGTAATGCATCCGTGATCATTGTTTCACATATCTAATGTGATGGATACCCTATGCGGCCCTGGGTGATTAGTGTTGCAGTGACGGCTTGAACTACGTCATTACATCTAGATATTTACTTGTTAGTAACCCGTCTTTTCAAGGGATAGAATTAATTACCTATCCTAAGCTGCTTTTGGCGACGGTTTGACTAGATGAGTCTTTTCAAGTCTCCTACTACTGGGCCGTAGGGTGTGTATAAAAGGGTGCAGTGTGTCCTATTTCGTATCACTGTTTGTGCAATCTCTCTTTCCTATTTTGGTGTATCTTCTATTTTGCTATTTTTGGTTGGAGATGGCTCTTAATCGAAACGATGCACAGATGGTCGTTAATGAATCTGTGGGTTCTATTTCATTGTCTCCAACAGGGTCGGCCTTGTTTGGAGTATGCCATGGTTCATCAGCTGCTTAGGCGGCATTGTGAGGAGAATTCCATCGCCCCCTTGGGGTATGAACCTGTCAACGGGGTTCCTGTCCGGGTGACAGGTTTCTAGTAACAAGGGAAGTGGCAAGTTTTGCACAAGCAGCTATTCGATTTGGCTGGCTGCCTCCATCGAGTTGCCCTCCGTCTGTTAGACAGTGTATGCCCTTAGCTCCAATCAGATTGATGTACATTTGACATTTATTGTAAATGAATAAAAGTATATAATTGATTCATGTTATATCTGGTGTGTTTCTGTGCAATACCCTTAAACTAGACACTTGTGAGACTCGTGTTAGTTTAGAATCTTCACAACCGTTGGATAGACCTATGAAGGTTTATCCTGCCAAGGCTAACACTAATGTGCTGCCAAGAAGGTTGGGGTGGCTTGTCTCAGCTACCAGGGTGAGACCTGAAGCACATGTAGTGTGGGTTTGATTGAAACTCTAAACTG
The DNA here is from genome assembly GCF_055504915.1 of Nelumbo nucifera. NCBI lineage: Eukaryota > Viridiplantae > Streptophyta > Magnoliopsida > Proteales > Nelumbonaceae > Nelumbo > Nelumbo nucifera. The sequence goes on from NC_142654.1 coordinate 34,587,525, forward strand.
GACCATTTTCTAGTTATGCCATGGACCTTGGAGACAGATGGGAAAAACTGAAAATTTACACCCGACCCCTAGACTCGATTATGATACTGCATTAGGTGTTGGATTGGGCTATTTTTGATATGCCAATCAGTAGATCCTTAGAGGGGGTCAAAACCTGGGTATGTTGGAGTAGTCTGAGAATTCATTTGAGTGGGCGATCATAGTGATAGAATCAACCCCTTTGTCGGACAAAGTGAATGATCGGGGAATGCACTCTCTCTGATAGAAACCTAAACTGCCGGCAGTTGATTTCAAACTTGTTGAGATTTGTTTTTGCAATTTATATAGAGATGTACATATATATTATGGCTTTACAAAATGTTTGCAAAAATGTTTTAATTCCCAGGATCCTTGTGAGTAGAGAGTGCAACACTATACCTTGCAATTAAGGGAGAGGTATTCTCTTGTCGGGCAGTGTTTGATCGTTATGGGTTGAGAGGTTAAGTGTAAGATCATTTAGGGTTATACCTGATGGGCTAATCTCACATAGGCCTTCATAAGGTGGTTGGACTCAATGACCACTTAGTGTAAATGTTGGGCCTACTAAGAACCCATATTGATGGGCTCAGGGGTTCATTGTCTTCAGCAGTGAATTCGGCTAGGCCTTGTAACAGAAGCTAGGATGAACCGATATGACTTTTGTGGAGATCAATGCTAGGGTCCCATGCCATACAAAGAGAGCCAAACTAGCTAGCATTTAAAAGGGAAAGTGAGCCATATGACTTAATGGGCTTAAAGCCCATTTTGAACGGGGCTTAAGTGATTTAATTAAATAGGGCGAATTAAGGTTTATAATCTGATCAAGATCAACTACAGGATAAGATAAGTCTTATCAACTTAAGAGTCCAGATCCAAATACAGATTTGGATCAAGAAACTCCTTCCTAATTGGATTAGAAAGTTGATCGTAAAGGGGTTATAAATAAGGGGCAAATTGCTCAGTAGGTGAATTCTTCTTTTGTAGTTTTCTCCCTCAGCTCTTGCCGCCCCTACCCAGTTCGATCTCCATTCTTGGAATTGATCAAGATTCGATCTTGATATTGTTTCTTGCTGGAAGAAACAATCTGAAGTTGTGTTCACAACCCCTTGCATGATTTTTGCTGAAGAATTAGGGTTCTTGCTAAAGAACCTCCTTGTTGATCCTACCTCACCATAAGTTGTGTCATCTTCAGTGGAGGTGAGTTTTGGTGACCTCTTTGGGCATGAACACCTACATAGAGAGTTACTTACATTCTGTATCAGATATACCCCCTCTTTCTTTTGGTTTCAGATCTGGTCCAGTTTGTTTCAAGAAAGAACATTGAAAAATGTAGTTTTTCTAAATTAGGGAATATGATTCCCGGATAGGAGAAAGAAAATTTTGAAAATTCGCCCAGCCACCCTACATGGTTCGGCCATCCATATGATGGATCTTCCATCCCTTCACCGTCATCATTGGGCATTGAATATGCTCGCAACGGTGATGTTGGAGATTATGAACCTCCCTCACGACCAAATGTCATGGCCGGTCCTCATGCAGTGACTGAGGACTTGCGAGAGTTTATCGACAATCGGTTTTTATGTCGTAGAGATTGAGGAACACATCATTCTATTGGCGCACGTATTCTGGAGGGCTAGGCTTGGGGACTCGTCGTTGGTTTACGATCTCTAGTGGACGTGCGTCGTCATGTGGAGGCAGCGGAAGCAAGGTTGTCTGAAGCTACAAGAAGCCTTGCAGCCCTCGAGGCGCAGTGTACTCATCAATGTCGAATGGTAGAAGAGTGTGAGGCGGAGATAGGTGAGCTCATAGCGTATGCGGCTCGGGAACCTCTGCTTGGGGACATAGAAGCAACGAGAAACGAGTGGACTGCTCCGTGAATACTATATTTTGTTTGTCATATATTTTTTGTAATGATGTAAAGCAATTTTTTTGGAATGAAATCAAAGAGTTTTTTATGTAGTCCAGTTTGTTTAATTTACTGTCTTTGTATTGTGTGTGGTGGGGGAGTGGCTTTAGTATGGGTTTGATCGGATTTCGTGGTCTCGGCTTCACTAACCAATATGTATATGGTTATTATGCCATTAGTCCTTATCGGATTACTAACGTATCGAGGCGGACAGAGCATGTGGGTGAGGGCCTTTTGTGTTGGGCGGTCAAATCACTACTTTGTTTACCTTGATATCGAGAGTACATGATTTGGTTGAATGATGCATTTGGTATTCGATTAGGACGAGGAGTTTGTTTTAGGGACATCCACGTGGCGCTCACTAGTGGTAGCCTATCAATTGTTGTTTCGAAATCATTGCAGTTCAAATGTACGTGTGGGCAAATTCGATATTTGATACAATTTGGTGGGGGTTACTCACGTGGTGATTCATTTAAATTAAATGTGCGTCACTGTCCTGCTCTGGGAAGGATATTTGGGTAATTTTATTTGCTTTCTTATCTGCTAAGCATCATTTCGGGTACTGCGCAGATGTCTCATCGTCTTCTTCGGCATCGTTTGGTTCCTGCGTGTGCAGAAGTGGGAGGTCACTATAAAGTGTGAAAGAGTGACCGCTTTGTATCTTCTTCAGCTCTTGTTGTTATCTGTGCTTTTAATCTTGAGGTTCTGTTGAAAGGCTCTTTTCCTTCCTTCTCGCTTTCTGTTTTCAATGTTTACTCCATCTATTTTCATGGCCGCTCGTCAAGGAAGTCCTAATTCCTTCTTTACTGGCTTCATTAGGCAAGTCGACACCACATCGTTATTGGTAGAGAAGGAGGTGGCCATGGCCATTGATGGTGGGAGGGACTTCTAGCCTCCTGTGCCTGTGTCGCAAGGCAAAGGTGGCTCTTTTGATGTCATCACCGACACAGAGTTAGTGTGCCTTTGCGACACCACGAAGGTTCCTATGTCGTACAAGTGTCAAGAGCCTCGGACCGATGCTTTGAGGTTTCCCACCAACTATACTGATGGTTGATAATGATAGTAACAACAAATACTGTAAAAAAAAATAAGATAGAAAAAAACAGAGTAGAACTTGATTGAACGAGAGAAAGGTTTTGTAGTATTCTGATTTTTCTCTCTGATGTATCGAACCAGTACAGAGGTCTATTTATACTAGATGAAGTCGGTTGAAGGTGAACCGACTTACATTGGACTTGGGCTGACATTAATTACCTTGGGAGAAGAATCGACAGACCTTGGGAATTAACTAGATTTGGAAGATGCAACGAGTTACACTGGAATGAAACAAAAACATTGAAAATAGATTATCTTTACTGATCTTCAAGAGAGTTCATTTAACGACTTCTGAAAATGTGTACCAACATTTAATACTCCTCCTTGGTGCACATTTCAGCAACTCCAATCATGTCTCGTAACAATTCGAACTTGCCTTTTGGTAGAGCCTTTGTGAATATGTCAGCTAACTGTTCTTCAGTTTTGCAATGTTTGAACTCTATTTCTTTGTTTCCTTCTGCTTCTCTGATAAAGTGATACTTGATGCCAATATGTTTGGTTTTGCTGTGAAATATGGGATTCTTTGCCATTGCAATAGCAGATTTGCTATCGCAGTAGATTTCAGTAGCACCATCTTGTGGTTCTCCCATGTCATCAAATATTCTTTTGAGCCATATAGCTTGGCTCGTTGTTATTGCTGCTGCAATATATTATGCTTCAGCTGATGATTGGGCAACAGTTGCTTGCTTCTTTGAAGCCCAAGAAAATATCCCTGATCCAAGTGTGAAAGCATAACCAGATGTGCTTTTCATGTCATCAACCGAACCTGCCCAGTCATTGTCAGTGTAGCCAATGAGCTTAGAGTCATGTGTGACTCTATACCAAATTCCATAGCTCTTTGTACCTTGCAAATACCTTAGTATTCTTTTAGCTGCTCCATGGTGGACTTGACTTGGATTCTACATGAATCTTGATAGTAGACTAACTGCATACATGATGTCTGGTCTTGTAGTAGTTAAATAGAGAAGACTTCCAATCATACTTCGAAATTGTGATTCATTTGCCTTAGGTGAGCCATCTTCCTTTTTGTATGCTTTAGTGTTGTCTAATGGAGTGGAGACTGTTTTGCACCCCTCCATTTTGAATTTCTTCAAAAGAGTTTTTGTATACTTCTTTTGTGAGATGAATGTCCCTTCTTCTTCTTGAGATATTTCAATTCCAAGAAAGTAGTGCATTAGGCCTAAATCAGTTATCTCAAAAGTCTTCATCATGTCTTCTTTAAACTTCTTGACCATCTTCTCATTATTTCCAGTATAAATGAGATCATCAACATATAAAGAAACAATGAGAGTGTCATTTGTACCTTGAGTCTTGATGTAGAGTGTTGGCTCACTATAGCTCCTCCTGAATCCTTGCTCCAAGAAGTAATTGTCGATTCTGCTGTACCAAGTTCGCGGAGCTTGTTTTAAGCCATATAATGCCTTCTTTAATCTGAGAACTTTGTCTTCTTGTCCTTGCACCATGAACCCTTGAGGTTACTCCACATAGATTTCCTCCTTAAGATAGCCATTGAGGAATGCAGATTTCACATCAGGTTGAAAAGTTTTCCATTTCTTCTGTGCAGCAAGTGCTATCAATGCTCTGATTGTGTCAAGGCGAGCAACTGGAGCAAATGTCTCATTGTAGTCGATACCGTATTGTTGTGAGTATCCTTTGACAACTAGCCTTGCTTTAAGTTTCTGGATTGAGCCATCTGAGTTAAGCTTTGTCTTGTAGACCCACTTAACTCCAATAGTGTCTTTGTCTTGTGGACGATCCACAAGTTCCCAAGTCTCATTTTTTTCAATCATTTTTATCTCTTCATTCATAGCTTTTCTCCATTTTTCTTCCTTAAATGCTTCTTCAAAGCTTTTTGGTTCTATGATCATCAAGTTGCATGCCTCATATATTTCTGTTAAGGATTTAGTTCACCTTGGTGGTGAGTCCGGAGTAGACTGTGAAGCTTGTTCCGGTTCTGATTGTGTTGGCGAACTGATTTGATCACGATCTTCTTCAATTATTTGACTTGGTAATAGAGGCAAGTTGATAGTCTTTCTTTCAACTTCTTTTGTCTCCCAATTGTATGCAGCATCTTCGTCAAAGCTTATGTCTCGACTGATTATGAGTTTTTCTTTCCTTAAGCTATAGACTCGATAGCCTTTTGATTGAGTGCTATAGCCTAAGAAAATTCCTTTCTCAGTCTTCTCATCCAGTTTGCCTCTTTTCTCTTGTGGGACATGTGTGTAGCATATGCATCCGAAAACTCTGAGATGCTTTGCTGATGGTTTTTGCCCACTCCAAGCTTCAATTGGTGTCCTATCTTGCACAGCTTTAGTAGGACATCTGTTGAGCAGATAGACAGCAGTGCTTACTGCCTCTGCCCAGAAAATTTTGGGAAGACCTTTTTCTATGAGCATGGCTCTTGCAGTCTTCATAACAGTTCTGTTTTTTCTTTCGGATACTCCATTCTGTTCTGGAGTGTACCTGACTGTAAGTTGATGCTCCATGCCTTCATCTTCACAGAACTTGTTGAGTTCATTAGAGGTATATTCTTAGCCTCTGTCACTTCTTATGGTCTTGATGTTGTGACCACTTTGCTTCTCAACACGGGCTTTGAATTTTTTAAAAATATCGAAAACCTGCGATTTTTCTCACAAGAAATAAACCCATGTCATTCTAGTATAATCATCAATGAAGAGGATGAAATACCTGTTTTGATTATTTGATGGAGTACGCATTGGACCACAAACATCTGTATGAATTAACTCCAATGGTGCTTTGGCTCTCCAAGCTTTGCTGGATGGGAAGGGTTGTCGATGTTGTTTTCCGAGCATACACCCTTCACAGACATTGTTGAACTCCTTGATGGCTGGTAGGTCACGCATCATGTTCTTCTGCTGAAGAATCCTTAATCCATGGAAATTATAGTGTCCGAATCTTCTATGCCATAGCCACGACTTGTCCACTTGTGCTTGCATTGCGATATAACTTGCATCTTTCCATTGAATGGGAAAGCACCTGTTTTCTGTCATTTTTGTTTTTGCAATTTCAAGGGATTTGTCTTGCTTATCATAGATTGTGCAAGAGTTTCCCTCAAAACGTAGAGAGTAGCCTCTTTCTATCATTTGGCCCACACTAAGTAGATTTTGATCAATGTTAGGGACCAAAAGTACATCATTTATGTATTTCTTGCCTTGTTTGGTGTCAACAACAATGGTGTCTTTGCCGGTTGCTTCCATGAAGTCGCCATTACCAATTTTGACTTTTGTCTTGATTTTATCAAGGCTATGGAAGATGCTTTCATTTTTAGTCATGTGATTACTACACCCACTGTCAAGATACCAAGTATCATTTTTTTCTTCTATTGCAGAATGACAAGCATAAAAGAGATTATTTTCCTCATCTTTCTTTTATGAAAAATTAGCTTGATGGGTTTTTTTGAATCTACAAACTTTTTCAACATGGCCAAATTTTTTACAGTTTTGGCACTGTGGTTTTCCTTTAAACTAGCAATCTTTTTCCAAGTGATTTCTCTTCTTGCAAATACCACATGAAGAAAACTTGTCATTATTTTCTTTTGGTTTTCCTTGTGACTTTCTTCCATCAACTTTTGGTTTATGAGGCCGCAGATTAACTTTAGACTGAAAAGCAGATTCAACCGAATTTTCATTCTGCATGTCACGCCTATTTTCATATGTCTCGAGAGAGCCCATCAATTCTGTTGGTGATAGTGTTTCTAGATCCTTTGTTTCTTCTATCACCGAAATTATTTGATCATATCTCTCTGTGCAAGAGATTAGATTTTTTTCGACTATTTTCTTGTCAGAAATAGCCTCCCCATAAGCTCTCATTTGATTTACTATTCCTTTTATTCTAGAATAGTAATCTTTTGTAGTCTCATTATCCTTCATCTTAATATTTTCAAAATCCCTTCTAAACTTCTGCAATTTAACAGTGCGTACCTTGACAGATCCTTGGAACTCCTCTTTCAGTGTATCCCATGCTTCTTTTGCAGTTGATGTGCCCATGATTCGAGGAAATATCTCTTCAGCCATTGCTTGCTGTAAGCAGAATAGTGCTTGACAATCCTTTTGTTGATTTTTTTCATAGATCTTTTGACTTGCTGAAAGAGTAGAGGTGTCTTCAGTAATGCAGAATCCTTCCTCAACGATTCTCCATAAACTTTGTGACTGAAAATAGGTCTTCATTTTGATAGACCAGAAGTCATAGTTTTCTCCATTGAAGATTGGAAGAGAAAAGGTGGAACGATTGGCTTCTGCACACATTGTTTAGAAGAACTCACGCCCAAGAGATTTGATCGAACGTGCTCTGATACCATTGATGGTTGATAATGATAGTAACAACAAATATTGTAAAAAAAAATAAGAGAGAAAAAAACAGAGTAGAACTTGGTTGAACGAGAGAAAGGTTTTGTAATATTCTGATTTTTCTCTATGATGTATCGAACCAGTACAGAGGTCTATTTATACTAGATGAAGTCGGTTGAAGGTGAACCGACTTACATTGGACTTGGGCTGACATTAATTACCTTGGGAGAAGAATCGACAGACCTTGGGAATTAACTAGATTTGGAAGATGCAACGAGTTACATTGGAATGAAACAAAAACATTGAAAATAGATTATCTTTACTAATCTTCGAGAGAGTTCATTAAATGACTTCTGAAAATGTGTACCAACATTTAATAATACTGCTTGGACACAATATATTCTCGAGAATCCCATGTATTGCCGAATGCTACAAGATGCCAAGCTCCTTAGGTTTGTGGATTGCTACACCGCTCTCCGAGGTCGGGAAGGTGTGAAGTATGTAGGGCACCTCCTGAGTCATTGGTGTTCTCGTACGCATACCTTTGTGGGTGCATTTGGCGAATTCACTATCATAGTGGAGGATGTGGCAGCATTGTTAGCACTGCCAGTTGGGGGTGCGGTGTCCACCAGCACTTACAGCATGTCGAATCCGTCCCTTCAGAGTTGAGAGAATTGGGTGAAGAACTTCTTGGGGAAGTTCTCCCTTACAAGGCATTGGTGGACCAATCCACCTCTCGGGGTAAGATGCCATTAGATCAATGGATGCAATATTGGTTCGAGAGCCATGGTGGCAGAGATGTTATAGTGCGAGGTGCGGACTCACAGTGTCATCTTGCCACGTACATCCTCTATCTGACCTCACATTTCCTATTCCCAAGGGTACTTGATTATGGTCTCCGTACCGTCCTGGTCCCCCTAGTCGTCCTTGCTGCCAGCGGGCATCAATTTATGTTGGCATCTATGTTCCTTGGGTATTTATACGAGCAGCTGGATGACACTATATAGCAACTTAATGACCCCAGCAACAAGAGGCGCAAAAGCTATATTTTCACAGCCTTTATTTGGATGTTCATATGTGAGCGGTTTGAGGTCAACGTGAAGCCACAGTCTCTGCACCCTTTCCATCTACATATTGCTATCCTAAATGGTGATGAATCGGAGGAAAAGGTCTTTGAGGTCTATAGGGGGAAATGATGGCTCCAAGCGAAAAGGCACAAAAGCTTCAAAATGAATTAGCTAGAAGTTGGCCTCCTTGGACAGTTACATGTGGAGGCCGTATGCGCAGACAATGCGACACTCTGTGCCGTTCTGCATTGGCATGCCTGTCCCCGAGGGTGGGGATAATCAGTGTGCTCTTAACGTGGGAACTACTACCACAAGTATGGCGCGATTAATTCTGTGGCCTGGTGTCATTGGTTATCTGGACCGCTCAGGTGAAGTGCAACTCTCCGTCTACCATCCGGATCAGGTGCTCTGGCAATTCGGGTACGATGACATAGGCGCCCAATTTAGGACTTCCGGGGAGGACATGTTCTGGGTCCGGCGCCACAATTGTGTGTTCCCGGAATGCACTTGGCTTCTAGTGAATGGGTACGATAGGGTGCAGGTGTATAGATCTCTCCATTTGTCATACCTCTGCACATTATTCGACGGGTTTCAGGAATTGTTGTGGACGAACCTCAACCCGTGCCATGTGTCAGCTCCTGAAGGCCATGCTGCTAGCTAGAGGGGGGGTACTTTCTATTTGCCCCAGTCTGCTGAAGAGGTCGTTGTCAAAGCATGCCGGAAAGCGGCCTACTGTCGATGAGGGGGAGTGTAACAGTGCTCCTCCAGTGAAGAGGGCTAGGTCTGTGAGGGTGCCCTGCTCCTTCCGTCTTGACAAGGTACTAGAGCCCTCAGGTGTGGCTCCATTGTGAGTTCGTGAGGGTGGTTAGGGGTCTCTGGCCTCAACTGGTGTAGGTGGGTCTGCGACTGACCAAGGGGTCCGTAAGATTCCTTATGGAGGGAGTCATTTCGATTGTGAAGCCAGCAGAGCTAGTGGTTGCATCATCTTCGCCCGGAGGTGCCATAGTTCGCTTTTCGAGCGGGCGGATGAAAAGGAAGGCTCCCCCTCGCCTGAAGCGAGGTTTCGGGGATGACAATTCGGTAAGCTTTTGTAAGTTATAGTTTGTGTTGCTTTCTGGGGTATGATGAAGCGAAACTGTGTTAATTCTACTTGTCCTTTGTTCGGTGAGTATCTAGGCTCATGTCGTAATCGTAGTTTGTTATGTGTATTATATATTGCAAGGACTAACTGTGAAACAGTCTTTCATTCTAAGGTGCATTGATCGCGATGAGGCTCAGCCCAACGAGATGAGGTAGATCCAGAGGTGAGTCATTGGTATATTTCGTTATTTGTTTGTTTGTTGTTTTTTTTTTTTTTTTTTGTTTTGTTCATGATTGGTCTTAGTGTTTTTGACTGCTTGGGTATGGCTTTATTGCAAGCCCTCTTCCTTGAGTTTCTAGTTGGGGTGCCAGACACACCCTTCTTCAGGTGTCCAGCCGCAACTGAACCCGTTGTGGCTGGGGGTGCTGAAAGTGACCACAACGCGATGCACTCCGATGTTCGGGAGGCACACCAGGCCAATCATCCGAAAATGAGGTTGGAGGCGGTGACACAGTGTGAGGAACTTGCCACTGATGCGGATGCTTCTAGGAATGCTGGGGGAAGGATCTGTGTAGAGTCCTGGTCCTTCGATGCGGTTGGTAATGCTTCCGGGGGTGCCCTTTCACAGCCTGACCGCGATGAAGTTGTGGCACCTGAAACCTCAGGTGATTTAGAGCACCACTCGGGTAACGGAGACGTGGAGCCCGAGTTTTCCTTTCCTCCGGAGGAGTTAACTTATGAGGAGGAACTAGACCGAATACGACGGGAGTTATTGGAGTACTATGATAATCACCGTCTCCCGCCGTTGCACTTCCTAGTGGTGGATCCTATGCATGTTCAGGGTAGGGGAGTGCAATACAGCGTCTCTAATGTGGTCGCTCAGTTTGCGTCGACTGCGATCCGTGCTAAGTGGTTGCCGGAGGGAAATCTGCATCCGGACGTTGTAGGTCCTGCCCTTAACACCGTTGCTACATTGATGAGTTGCGTGATGCGTCACCTGCCAAAGGAATTATCGTGGGCTGTCTTCGCCTGTTGGTTGGAAGCATGTCGGGTGTTTTCATCGATGGGTTTCTTCATGGATCAAGTCTAGCGACAGGTCGTGGCATTAGCTTATGCCTTTTGGAAGGCGAGTCGGGACATTCCGCATCATGACTTGTTCCATTCCATAAAGGACATATGTGGTCGTCGAAAGGTTGTCGAGGCGGGCATTGCCAGGGTGGAAGGCAAGCTCAAGGATCTGAAGGAAGAGTGTACACGGCAGGAGCGGATCCTAGATGACTACAAAGCGGAACTAGAGAGTTTGAAGCAATTTGAAGAAACCAACCATGTGTTAGAGACTATAGCCGCGATTCGGGAGGAATGAGCCAAGTGATCATCTCGTGTTGTATTTGTACTTGACAGTGCTGGGGATGCCCCGAATATTGTATAATATTTTGTTAAATGTTACCCAGTTTAATTGATTTTTCTATTAATGTTGTTATGAACTGTAAGGAAGTCATCTGCTCTCAGCTATTCAGTCCCCAACCCTGGTCTTCCTGATTGTCGTGAGGCTATTATTGAATTTATAGGATGTTCATAGTTTGGATATGTGGTAACATGATATGCTACGTTTGTGTTTGTTCTTATTATGCAATAGACATAGTAACGGTCGTAGGTTAGTGAATTTTCTTAAGTGGGTTGTCGCTTCATTGTAAGCTGTTGATGTATTGTGCTAAGTTGGTCATTGTCATTAGTGCAGATGGCATATTAATTTTAATGTTGCGTGGTGAAATTTGCTAAGGAAAGAGATATTTATGCTTGTCAATTTCGGTAGGAAAGGTTTATGCGTTCTGTTGACAAAACTTCCTCTCACATGACTACGTGCACGTGTTCCCTTCACATTTGTGGGTCATACCAGTATCTTGTATAGTTTCAACTTTATTATGGGCTGGGCTCGATCATGAGGAACAAAGTGCTGCTTGCTAACAGAGTTTCGTTGTCGACGTAGAGGTAGTTGGGAACTATTTTCATTAATTTATGGCGATTAGCCAAAGCATTTGTATGGGTTGGGCAGAAAATTCTTCTATCATTGGTGAAGCCCCCCAATCGGTCGCATAGAGGCTTGCCTGGGTTCGCCTGGGGTTGCCAGGTCTTTGTTTGTGCCTGAGGGGTCGGGGCTTACTGAGATGCACGGGGTGTCTAGGGCTTTGTCTGTGCCTAGGGGGCCAAGGCTTACTGAGATACCCGGGGTGTCCAGGGCTTTGTTTGTGCCTAGGGGGCCGGGGCTTACTAAGACGCCCGGGGTGTCCAGGGCTTTGCATGTGTGCCTGGGGTGCCAGATTTCCTGGGGTGTCCGGGGCTTTGTATGGATGCCTAAGGGGCCAGGGCTTACTAAGATACTCGGGGTGTCCAAGCTTTGTATGTGTGCTCAGGGTGTTAGATTTCTTTGAGTGTTCAGAGCTTTGTATGGATGCCTGGGGTCGGGGCTTATTGAGATGCCTGGGGTGTCTAGGGCTTTGTATGTGTGCCCGGGGTGCCAGATTGCCTGGGGTGTTCGAGGCTTTATATGGATGCTTGGGGGGCCGAGGCTTATTGAGATGCCCGAGGTGTCCAGGGCTCTGAGAGTATGATAAATTATATATATATATATATATATATAAACATGTGTGTAGCATATATGAGAACAAGACAGGTGTGTACATACTTAATTGAAAAGAAGAAATCATCTTTATTGCTATCATAATGTGAGACTGCATCGCAAATCAGGGGGATGGTCTAAAGAAACTGATGATGGTTATCATAAGGAAAAATGCACATTTGTATGATTACAGAGATACTTAATTATTCGAAGTAAGGTTTCAACCAGTAACCATTTATGGTTTCATCGTCTTCGCCTGTGTCTATAGTTTTTAATTCATAATAACCTAATCAGTGGGCTTCCTTTATCAGATAGAGTCCTTCCCACATTGGTGCAAACTTTCCTACAGATTTGCCTTGCCTGACACTCAAAGTTGTCATCAATACTTTCTCCCCTTCTTTAAAGCTTCTAGGCCATAAGTGTCTGTTGAAGTTGTTAGCTAGGGACAGTTTGTATGTACTTTACTTTTCTATAGCTCGATCTTGTCCAAGTCCTCCGGCTTGATCTTCTTACCTATGGCGAAGGCTATCCTGGCAGATATAGCTTTTATTTCAGTTGGTAGTACAGCTTCTTGACCGTAGACTAACCGACTATTGGGTGGGTCAAATGGGTTGGAGTCAACATTGCTACCCCTACCTTCAACAAACTTTTAGGTAGGGGTAGCAATGTTTTAGGTAGTTTAAAAAAGCGATGCTCTAAATCATAGAGATCCACAAACCATACATTCTAAAGCCCAAAATGAGATCCACCCGCAAAGAGTAAGTCGACCCAAACCATACATTCTACATCGCAGCGTAGTTTAAAAAAGCGATGCTCTAAATCTTGAGGCCCTTGTTTACAGACCAAGCACTATAGCAGTTCAATCTTGACACTATGCTTTGAGAGTTCAGTGAACAGAGGTATAGCACGGGAAAGGCACCACCAAAAGAAACAAAGAATACGAGGTGGCAATTGGATTACTCAAAATGAGTGTGGATTTAGTAGGCACAACATTGTAAGCATGTTTAATGAGCATTAAATAAATATTCAGACAAATGTATCAAAAGTTGTTTTTAATCTTTTTCAAAGGTACGCTGGTAGTATTTTAAGGGACAAATATCAAAAAATTTTTTAAGTGCTTATTCAATGTGCTCACCATGTGTCCCTTAAACTACCCTAGGCTAGTTCACCTAGAAAGGTTGGGGGTATTTTTAATAATCTAGTGAGTGTGCACGTGCTCATTTTAGATGATGATAATAATAGGAATAATGTATTCTAAATTTTCTAAAAAATTCAAGTAATTTTATTTTTTGTTTTTCACTATTAATCAGATGCAAATTGCAAAATCCGAATCTCATTACATAAGAACCTCATTTTGGGCTACAAAATTTTAGGTAGGCCTACCTATTTGATTGGGCTCTTCTTTTTGTGATGTTTTATCTTCTTAGTGTATGCTTTTTTGTTTATTTATCAAAAAAAATGTAAGATTTAAAGAGGGGGGAATTGAAGGAGGTGAAAATTGTAGTTCAAACTACATTTTAAACCTTACAATTAAATAGGGATGAATTTCAAAAAATGGGTATTTTAGTCAAAAGAAAGTTCCACAATTTTATTCATATTTTTAATAGCAACGTAAATATGGTGTTATAGATGTGTTCAATTTTTCTATAATTTTTTTATTTCTATGTATTTAAAAATAATAATGTTATTTACACTTATTTTTTGTTTAATGTGTTAAATATATGATATTATAGATGTGCCCAAATGTTTATTTGTAAAATTTATGTATTTTTTATTTTTGTGTTTTTTATATTTTACTAATTTTTATTGTTTAATTATGACATTAAAGGTTGACAATTTTGACCCAAAAGTTGAACTGTTGATCTTCTCTAAATATGAAAATAATTTTATTTTTGGTTAGTTTTAGATTATGTATTTCATTTTCATCATCAAGAAAAATAATTCTTGTTTATTACACTTGTTTTATCTTAAATTTGATTGATAAAAATTATCATAAATGTGTTTATTTTTTGTACATTTTTATAATTTTCTATATTTATTTATATTTAAAAATTTTATTATCAAACTATAACTTTATGGGTTGGCCAATTTAATTTGGATAGTTGAATTGCATAGCCATGACTTGGATAAAGAATGATTTTTGTTTTTGAGTAAGTTTTAAAATGTATGGGTTTATATTATTAAAAGTATTCGACATAAATCTAATTAGTAGCATTTATTAGTGAAAAATTAACTTAAATGTGGGATTTAATAAGAGAGAATGGGAGTTAATACCTTAAATATAAAAGTTAATGAAAGGAGATTAAATGAGGTTAAAACATTAATTGAAATTACATTTTCAACTTTCATAATTAGAGAATGACTAAATAACAAATGTTGGCATTTTAGTCGAGAAAAGTTCCATACCCTCATTCGTACTTTTTATAATAGTATAGATTAGGGTTCCAAGACCCGGTTTCTACATCAATAAGAGATGCAACTTTGGATTCACAATCTAGATGACTAGATCCACTCCTTGCCATCACCAATGATGATGTATTCAACATTCATAATTAGAGAATGACTAAATAACAAATGTTGGCATTTTAGTCAAGAAAAGTTCCATTCCCTCATTCGCACTTTTTATAATAGTATAGATTAGTGTTCCAAGACCCGGTTTCTACATCAATAAGAGATGCAACTTTGGATTCACGATCTAGATGACTAGATCCACTCCTTGCCATCACCAATGATGATGTAGCGATCTCCCAAACGTAGGTTGTCCTTATAGCCTACAATACAAGTGATAGAAATGGGCTTGTGAGATGCAATAACGTTGGAAAGGAACCAACCCTCATTACTAGTGCTTTGTTTTTGGTCCCCATAGCTTTAAAGTCTAAACCAACCTCCTAAGCTCTTAGGCTGTTGAAAGAAAGACCAATCTTTGTGCGTTCTCTTTGTGGAGTCACCCCACCAAAAATCGGGTACTATGGGGTAGCAGAAATGATCGATTTGATGAATTAGGTTTAGAAGTATCTTGATAGACATTTAACGACGGAGGTTTAACAGGTTCTTTATATGTGTTTAAATGAAATGATAGTTTGTATAAAAAAATGAAACCATAATGTTTCCTGTCTATCTTATTACCTATCTAATGTTAGGGGTGTCAACGGACTGGGTTTGGATGGGATTCATCCAAATCAAAATTAATTTGAACAAATTGGATGGACCAATAAGACATTGAATTGGACCAGTCCAGACTTAATGGTCCAAAGTATTTATTGGTTTGGTTGGACATGATCCATTTGTAATGGATTTATAATGAATTGGGTCAGATTGAACCAATATCCGATCCATTCATATAAGATAAAGAGTATGAGTTTCATGGACCAGGCTTGAGTTGGATCCAATCTAAATTATAACCAATTTGAACAGTTTGGATGGTCCAACCATTAAGTTGGACCAGTCAAGAATGACCCAAAATATTCATCGAACTGGATTGGACCTTACCCATCTGTAATGAATTTGTACCAGACTGGATTGAATTGGGCCAACTTACCAAGCACCTGACAATTTGGGCTAGACATTAGGTTGAGACGGACTCTGGGCCCATTAGAGGGACCCAAGTTATGACTTTGGCTGGATTAATTCATCAAAGATCAGAACATAGTAGAAGTTTTGGGCCCAAAGATTTTTTTTTTGTGGGTATCAAAATGTCCTTCGGAGCCCAACCCAACCTCCATAAATCTATCTATTTATACTACATATGGATATGATATACTTCAGATATAAACTATAATACTTAAAGGAGGTAGGCTGCATTTGTTTCCACGCATAAAGAGGCAGAACATTTCCTAGTATCCTACCTTCAGCCAGAGATTTCCTGAGAAACAGAATTAGTTCAAAAGCTTTTAGGGCCTGTATTGCGAGGCCTGAAACGAAGACTCAGCTAAACTGATTCAGCTGCTACGAAGTGCTCCATTAAGCCATTCGAAGCAGCAAAAGCAAACAGCCCTTCAAATAACTGACTGACAGCTGATTTGGGCCATCCATATTTTTCACCAAATATAGGCTGACAGTGCAGGGGACCACCTCAGAAAGCTAAGAAGTCATTGCGATTCAGCCAAGACAGACACTTAATTCTTTTTAACTCAAATAACGACTATAAGAATTGATATTATAGATTATTTATAAAAAAGATCAGATATTATAAATCAAGGTTAAAGGTAGAAGTGGAGCAATTGGGTGTGATAGGGAGGAGGCATAAACCTCAAGGCATTTTGAAGCATTATTTTCCTAAGGATTGATGTGTTTGATTAGGCTTTAGTTTCCTTTTTCCCTACTATTCATTGTTTTACCCATCCTAGTCTAATTTTATGAGCAACGTCCTCAATCTTTCCATTGTTTACAAGGCATTTGTTCATAAAATTATCTTTTGCATTTAATCCTTCACTATGGGACCTCCTCCTAAATGTGTTTTGTCAATTAATCTATGACTGATGTAAATAAATAGTGTCGAAGTGCTAAACCTTGGTGATGGCCCATTGTAACTGTATATTTTGTTGTCTGTTCCATAGATGTTCTAACATTGGTCATTTTTTCATCATATATATCCTTAATTAGGTTTATATATTTATTTTGAATTTCTTTCCCTTCAAGACTCAAATTCATTATATAAGTGATGGAAATTGATTAAATTAAATAGCTAATTAATAATTGGTAAAATAATAATCGAGAATGAAATTTTAATAAATAAATAATCATAGAAAATAATAAAAATTAAGAAATTATTTCATTAATAATAAAAATAATAAATAAAAAATGATGAAATATTGAATTAACAATGAAAATTAATTGATTAACTTTTATAAGTCATTGACATGGAGAAAATTTCTCAAAATTGTTTGAGGTTAAAAAATTGGAAAAGTTGTGATTGACCATGTTTAGAGGTAAGCTCAATGGCCAACTATGCAGTACTAAACTACACCTTGGGTACCAACTGATGGCGGTTTAGTTGATAACTTCTCTTGATTTTGCAGTAGAGAATTGGGATCAAATCCTGCTGTTAAACCCCCATTGTATATAGTTCTGTGAATCTGAAAGAAGAAAAGGAATGACACCTTGAATTGTGTTTTGACTTTCTAGGAATAACATCTTATTTTTGTTTTGGGTAGAATAAGAGAAAGACCGGTTACTTCTACTTAGCGAACTAAACATATATATATATATATATATATATATATATATATATATATATATATATGTGTGTGGGTAAAAGTTCTTTTTGAGAGATTTTTATTTTTTTAATTTCAATGGTAAGTCTATTTTCAAGTTGGAGTTTTTTTTTTTTTTTGTTGAAATTTCTAAATTGGAGTTCGAGGGCACAAATGTACAATGTAATTCAGAAAATACCAACAGCATCCTCAAAGCACAATAAAAAACCACTTTTTTATGACCATTATCCCCCAACAAATTATTTTATAAAACACTCGGAGAGCCTGATACACGGGCTTTGTTAAGTAAGAGTACTAATTAAAAGAAAATGCTATTTAAATTATAACCTATGTAAATTAACCAATTTAGCCAATGTAACAAAACAAAATCATTCAACCATGAATGTATTATTCATGCAAAATAAACAACTTAGTTTAAGTTCTTCATGACTTATAATATTGAACCATCTCCATTGCCTCCTCCTCCTCATCATCATCACCATCATCATTGTCCAAGCCTTATTCCAACTATATGGAGTCGACTAAATGAGTCATGTTTCACCAATCCATTCTCTTTGAAGCCATATACATTGTTAAATTAGTAATGCTTAAATCATTTCTTAGTACTTATGTCCTTTTTGGTCTACCCCTAGCCCTTTTGATCCCTTCAACTTGTAACAAATTACTTCTTCTAACCAATGTTGCGGATGGTCTTCTACGCATGTAACAAAACCATCTTAATCTACTTTGTCTCATTTTATCATCTATTAGAGCTACTCCTAGGTTCCTATAGATGACTTCGTGTGTGTTTGGTTCGTAGAAATAGGCGCCTGGAATTAGAATCATAATGGTCCAACCATTTGGTTAGTCGGAATGAAATTCTCATTCCCATTCTAGGTGGAACGGATTCCCCCCATATGAGGGAATGGTCATTCTGCCCCCCTACGAATGTGATTCCCATTCCCCCCTCTCTAATTTTTATTTCTTTAATAGAAAAGCCCCAATTTCCTATTCGACTAAATGCTTGAATGTTTCACAAGCCTTCTTCCATCAAATGTCGGCCACCAACGATCACCATCTTCGACAAGGTAAGATTAGTCGTTGGTCGCCAACCAATTGCCGACTGGCCTTCCCCTATCCAATGTTTTACAAGCCTTCTTCCCATTCTTCCTCCTCTTCCTTTTCTTCCTCTTCTTTCTCCCCCTCTTCTTTCTTTCCCTCTTCCTTCTCCCCTCTGTTGCCATCGGTGGTATTAGTAATGGTGACTTCTTCCTCCCCTTTCCCTCCTCCTCCTCCTCCTCCTCCTCCTCCTCCTAACAAGGGAAAAATAAAAAATTTCATCTAATTCCAATTCTCAATTCTAGTTGAACCAAGCAGCAATAATTGGAATCCAATTCCAACACCTGATTGAACTAAAAAGGCATTAGGAATAGATAATTCAGATTTCAATCCTAAACGTGAATCAAATAGAACCTTCATTCTCGATTCTAGACATGTTTTTTTTACTGCCCAACACTCTACTCCATACAACATAGTTGGCCTTACAACTATTTTATAGGTTTTTCCTTTTAATTTAACTGGTATTAACCTATGACAAAAAAAGTCCAAATGCACTCCCCCATTTTGCCCATCATGTTCTAATTCTTTGGGTGACATCATTCTCAATCTTTCCCTTATTATGAATTATTGAAAGAGGGTACAAAAATTGTCACATTGAGTTATCTCTTGGTCTCCAATCCTAATTGTATCCTGATTTATATTCCTATTAGTATTAAATTTACATATCATATACTCTATTCTAATCCTACTTAGTTTAAAACCTCTTATTTCTAAGGCATTTGCCCACAAGCTTAATTTTACATTTAATCCTTCATTAGTTTCATCGTTTAAAACAACAAGATCCACAAATAACATGCATCATGGAACATCCACTTGAATATGTTTAGTCATTTCACCGATGAAAGTGCAAATAGATAAGGGCTAAGTTTGAATCTTGATTAAGAATGGCCATGGGCGAGTTTTGGGCAGGGATCATATTCCTTGTCCCTGACCCCAATTTTGAAATAAATCTCCGTCCTCAACCTCGACCCCTACTAGTGATAAAAGTTGCCATCTATCCCCAATCCCCAATGGAGACGGGTTCCCTATGGGGACTTAAATCCCCAAAATTTTTTAATTAATAATATTTAAAAAAATAAATTTAATTAAAATAAAAGAATATATACATACATACATACATATATATATATATATATATATATATATATATATATATATATATATATATATAATTGGGTCAAGGAAAGGTGAGGTTTCCCAACCCTATCAGGTCAGGGAAGTCAGGTACCTAGCGAAGATGGGGGAAAATTGCCATGAAGATCCATCCTAACAATAAAATCTAAAGTTTGTCCTACTTGTGTTCTAACATTAGTTGTTACAAATTCATAAATATTCTTAATTAGGTATTACACTTGTTTTGAACCCCTTTCTTTTCTAAGGCCCACCATATTATCTCTCTATGAGTTTTATCATATATAACATCATATGAAGATCTTTCTTCTTCTCTTTAAACTTTTTTTATTAATCATCTTAAAAAGAAATATAACTTCCACAATTATTCTCCTTGACATAAAGCTAAACTAGTTCTCTAATGCACTTATTTATCATAATCTTTGTTCAACTATTCTTTTACAAAGTTTCATAGTGTAGATTATAAGTTAATTCCCCCATAGTTATTACAACTTTGTATTTATCGCTTTTATTTTTAAATATACATTTGCTTCTCCAATCATCAAGCATCTTCTTTTCTTTTACCATCTCATTAAATACCTTTTTTTTTGGAAGATATATTAAATAGCTTATTTAGCCATAGCAAGTCTACCTTTTTCATACCTTTCCACACTTTTATTCATGGTTTTTAAAACCAAACTGGTGACTGAACCGGTCAAGTCAGGGGTCCGGTTACCAGATCAAACGGTCTGACCGTTTGACCCAAACGATCAGCCCATTCTGATAAAAAAATAAAAAATAAATAAAAATTTGAAAAATGGTCAAAGTCGTTCAAATGATTAACCGGCCGGTTCAGCGGTTTGCTGACCAAAATCAACGGTTTTGGGGAAAAACAGAACCAGTCAGGTGACCAGTTTCTGGTTTTTCCGGTCCGGTCCGATTTTGAAAACTATGCTTTTACTCAAATCACATCGAGTCCTAACACCTTTTCCTTCTTCATCTTATTTAGCCCTTGTTTGGTATCACTTCAAATAAGCACTTATTCAAGTAAGTACTTAAAATAAGCAATGAAACTATACAATAAGTGCTGCTTGATTTGAATTCGAAACCGATTAAATATATGTATATTCGAATTCGATTCGATATCCTGCAGTTTCTTAAAGCAATACATCGAATTTAAATTCATTTAAATAATCGAATATTCGAATTTGATTCGAATTCGAAATACATTTTTAATACCAACTTCTTCACCAGAGGAAAGAAGAAACCTGGTTGATCTAATATTCAATTTGCAATGGATCAAAAGAGAAGAAGCCGCAAAGAAAAATAATAGTAAATTGAAAGTGATTGAAATGAAACGTAGAGAATAATTAATGAGATGCAGGCCTGATAGAAAAAAAAAAAAAAACTAAAATATTATTTGTTTGTTCCAAAAATCATCATAACATCTGCATTTATTTAATTGTTTTATTATTAAAATATAACAAGTATTAAAATATTATTTTATTTGACCGAAAATCATCATAACATCTCTATCTTCATTCAATTCTTTATTATAAAAGAAATTTTTCAAAAGCTATCATTCATTGTACGTACTCGGTACTCCAACAAAATAATATATTAATTTATATATATGTATAATAGATATTATCGAATCGAATAATTATCGAATTGGATCGATTCCTATTTGAATTTGATTTGATTAATTATCGACAAAAATGCTTCATTCGAATTCGACCACCATATTCGATCATATTGAATCTCGAATTCGAACTCGAATTTTTGAATACTGTTTTCACTCTTATTTACAATGGTGGTAACCCGGAGGAATCAGTGAACGAATGATTTCTTAATCACTTTTGCATCCAAATATGCGAACTCTCACATGATATTCTCCATTCTTGCACCATTTTTTAGGATTTCTCTAGTTTTTTGGGTTGAAAACCCATTCTTATGGCATGTCTCACCAGATCTGCGATTAGGACGACACCTAACCACCTAGCCAAGGCAATTCCAAGTATGGTGACTTCTAGTTTTCCTAGCCATTTACGATTTTCTTTTTTTTTTTTCCTACAAACCACTGTGAATGAACATTATAATACTCAAAAATTTCTTCTACAAAATGTGGGATAAAATTTTATTTTTTTGCTTATGATACTAATTGCAAAATCTCCCGTGATTATTTAGCAAAAACAAAAATTATTTGTTGTTAATGGAATATTATTCCAAATATTATGATACTAATTGCAATCTCCCCTGTGATTATTGCAATCTCCTCTATGATATTATAATTTATTTTGTGATTAATTAGCAAAAACAGTGGTGCAATTTTTTTTCTTCGGCTCAGTTTGGAAAGAGTACAAATATATAGTTTTGCGCTCTACATATTTGTATTTGTATTTGTACTTTTTCCAAATTGAGCCTATATTTTATATTATTTTATATATTTATATTGTACATATTTACATTTATACTCTTTACAAACTGAGCCTTCATGAATGGAATGATTGCAAAGAGTGATAGACAACCACTACCCGTTCCTCCGCTTCAACCGCTGAACCCCTTCGAAATAAACCCTTCTTCATGGTCAAAGATCACACCTCTCCATCCTTGTTGATTATTAAAAGAAAATCATACATCTTATTTTGCCACGTGCCATACTTCTCTATCCTTGTTGCTTAATAATAAAGAAAAAACAAGAGAAAAAGTTATATAATACCTCTCTCTTTGCCACTTCACAGAATGCAGCGAAGAGAATACTATTATACATACCTCTATAAGGAAAAAAAAAAAAGGAAAAATTATATAATACCTCTATTTTGTCACTTGACAGTTGACACGATAAAAATGTGTCTGAGTCCGGGTTCGAACCGGGGACCTCTAGTGTGTGAGACTAGCGTGATAACCAACTACACCACCCAGACAGGTAAAGGTATTTGCTTGCCAGGTCGCAGAAATATATCATAAAGATATAAAGATATATTCTATACATTCAGAAGCTCCCAGACGGATTATAGCCAGGGAACAAATTATAAGAAAAACTTAGATTATCTATGGTACCGTAGTTTGCAGCGGTTAATGTTATACTGTTAGTGTTCAAGTGCTCAATACCAAAATGAGCCAATGAATTCTGGATACTTTGGGCCCATGGAAGCCGGGGAACAAATTCATAGAATTACTTACAAAAAAGACAAGACCTAACTAAGAAGGAATGGCAATAGGGCAGGTTCACGGTGGGGCACCATACTTTTCATCCCTGACTCCGATTTTGAAATAAATCTTTGATTCTAACATCGATTCTTATTGGGATAAAAATGATCCTTCATCTCTAATCCTCGACAAAGATGGGTTCCCATCATTGAGGACCCAAATCTCTGAAATTTTTAAATTAAAATTATTTTTAAAATATAGACTTACATAAAACAAGGAAATTTTTTAATATAAAAAATATTATAAATATATTTTGATAAATAATATTATATATGTATATATTTTATATATAGTCGGGATGGGGGCAGGGCAGGGAATTCACTCCCTATCCCCTTGTCCATCCCTTCTCCCATCCCCTCTAAGGCAATCTCCTTCCTCGACCCCATCGGGTCAAGGGAAATCGGGTAACCGATGGAGACAAGGAAAATTGCCATCTCCTAGACCTAAGCTCCCACAATGGCCACAAACACCCTGTATAATCCCTAATTAATGGTTTGTAGCTTAATCCAATCCAACCTATAACTCTGGATCTGACACAAGGCCGAGCTCCTATCCATAAGTAGGAGGTCCAATTTCTAAGGCCCATTGATAATAGGGTTGGTACCGCTGTACCGGGTCTCCCTTATTTAGCCCAATATAGAGATATACACAATACAATATAAAACGTTACATACCTCTCGACATACTTATGAACTTAATTAGGCTTAGAAGTATCTTGATAAACTTTTAATCATAGAGGTTTAGCAGGTTCGTTATATGTGTTTAGATGAAATGATGATTATTAAAGATGTGTTTAGCTTATTACCTATATAATGTGCAGGTTTATCGGATGCGGATCGGTCTACCTATAGGCAGGCAAATTTATTGGATCAGACCCGATGAAGCCTCATTGATATAGGGGTCCATTCTGACGCAATTAGCTCAAAATCAGTTTGACTCAAAGGCTTCGTTTGAGTTTGAGTTTGGTTTGAGCTTTATAGTGAGTCCATTTTCATATAAAATATAAAAATATTTATTATTATATAATTAAAAATATTGTATATAATATAAGTTCGATTAGGTTTATGAGTCTCACGGGCCAAGCTATATTATGCTCAAATTCAATTCAACTAGCAAATAAGCTTACATATTAAACTCAAACCTCAGTTTAAACTAAACTGAATTGAGCTTCTCACGACCCAAGTTATAGTTCATGAAAAACTTCATTCATGTCCACCCCTCAAAAAGCCCAATGTATGACCCCACCTAATTTTGTCACATGGAGAGATCCTATGGTCAATCTAGACTTTCCATTAGATGATTAGGACTAACCACCCACATGGTAGGTCATGTATTCACCATTGCAGTACACATGGAGTTCATATCCTAGTATCATCCTACCTTAAATCAGAGATCTTCTGAGAAACCGAATTAGTTCAAAAACTTCCAGGGCTTGTGTTGTGAGGACTGAAATGAAGATTCTGCTGCTATGAAGTGCTCCAATTAGGCTATTCAAAGAAGGGGTGCAATCAAACCGTTATTTAATCGAACAGTTTGGGCTTCAATTCGATTAGACTAAATTCTAGTTCGACTCTAATCAAATTTAAATCTTAGAGTAAGTTTGATTAATTATTCGAAATTGAGTTCAACTAAAAAATATTTTATAATATAATATAAAAAATATATTAGTATTTCAAGTTTTTGAGCCGAATTTAAACTCAAGCATAGTAGTATTTTAATCTAGTCAGGGGACGACATGTCGAAATTTGGCTCAGTTCAACTCAATTGCATCCCCTAATTCAAAACAGCGAAAGCAAACAGCCCTTCAAATGTTTGGTTGACAGCTAGTTTGGGTTATCTGGATTATTTATAACACATAGCTTATAAGCTGAATTTACTATCGATTTCGAATTCAGTATTCGACATAATCAAATCAAATTCAGATAATTTGAATATCTAATCGGTCGAATTCGAATATTCTATTTTTACCGAATAGTTAATCGGATTCGAATTCGGAAATGACCTGATTCGATTGGATAAATATCTGAATTCGATCAATTATTTAATTCTTATATATAATATATAATAATTAAGTTATATAAATAATTTATATATATACTTTATATCAATAAAATATTTATTTTATATATTTATTAATTATCTAAAATAGTTAATTAATCGAATCGAATATTCGAATTCGAATATTAATTTTCAATATCTGTCGGATATCGAATCGAATTCGGATATCAGATTTTTTTAATCGGGTTTGAATTCAAATATTGTATGATCCGAATTGAATTTGATCCATTTACACCCCTAGAGTTCACTTCTGCTACAACACTGTGATAGCGCAGGGTTAAAATAGAAAATCATGGCCTTGGATCTAGTGCAGTGGCCCCACCAAGAAATTGCTTCATCTAATTGAAGGTGGGGTCATGACAGCAAATCAAAGGCCTTGATTTACTTGTTTCAGCACAGGGCTACGGTACTATTGTAGCAAATGCGGATTGTTATAAGCTGGCCAGGTATGGCCCACCCTTGAAAGCCAAAGAGGTCTATTTTTTCAACTCAAATAAGGCCCCTACAAAGAAGGGGTTATCTGAAGTTGGAACAAATGATAAGGGTTTTGAGGCTGAAAAGTTTCCCACAGTAGGACTAATGCTGTGCTTCGTTTGAAGGAAAAAATAGGAAATAGCTCCTTTTACACTTGTTTAAAATGAACCAATTAGCAGATCCATCCCCTTACACATTTGTTATATTCAAGGTTTGAAATTTCTATACGTATCGGACCATATCGGGAGGCACCCGATACACTTTTACAGGGAGTGATTCGGGGTTTCAACCAATATAAAGAATAGACAACCTTAAATTGGCCCCTCTGAATCAGATTTGAAAAAAAAGTAAAAAAAAAAAAAAAAAAAAAACTATCGATACTACTTGACACGCCTCTACCGATATATGAAACGTATTTATATTTTGAATCTTGATTATAACAAATAGGAAATAATAGATCATACTCTAGGTGAACAGTTCAGATCAATCAAAAGCCCATCTTACAAATCCAGGGCTAGTCCAGGGCCTCCTAGCCCATTCTTGACGGAAAGCACAAATATATGCTAGGATGGGCCTGGGTGATCTCAGGGCTGGCCCACAGCCCTACCACCGCATACCTACAAGTTCCAATTGAATTGACTGCTCTACAAGTTTACTGGTGGGAGATGATTATAGTACAGTTTTTGTCATGGAACTGGACCACAATCGTGGGTCAGACTTGGAACCAATTTTCCAAACTTGACGTGGTCAAGAGAAGAATCAAATGGGTTGAGTTAAGTCAGCCATGTAAACCCTTCATAAAAACCCTGTTTTCACGGTCTACATCTCGATGTATCGAATATCGATGTGCCATTTCAAATGAATCTATTGTTACTTTAGATAAATAAACAAATGCCGACATATAAATTACTGAACCTTGTGAGAAATCTAATTAAAATCCATCGACATAATAAAGGCCTCACTGGGATCTTAGTGTTGCTGAAACGTTGAATGACATCTCTGGAGAGTAAGGAGAGAACTGTGTTGAAGACCAAATGTATATAAGATATTTTATATTCTCCATTAAGTATTCATGGAATTACAGATTAATTTGGTAAAAACAACATAAGATCCGATGAGTTCTAATCAATCCAAGGAAACCCACATCCATAAGGGCTTTAAACTTTTAATGAAGTTCTTCCTTTCATTTCATTCCACCTGTATAAATGGCAAATTGCACTGAACGGCTGAATTTGATAAAATGGTTACTTATCCATCAAATGCTTGAGTTTTGGTCCTTTTGGACGCAAGCGTGAAGCGTCCTTTAAAATATGCTTTTGATGAACAGATAATCAAGGTATTACTTGGGAGGCTTTTGTTTTTCTTTTTTTTTTGGTAAACACTTGGGAGGCTATGTGCCCATCTGCTTCAGTTTTGGACGCAAAGTGTGCTTTAAAATATGCTTTTGATAGACAAATAACAATCCGTCATTGAATGCTCTGAGCGTCGCTTGTTCAAAAATTTAATCTAATCTGATTTGAAGTATTCCTTGGGAGGTTCCCAAAATCTAAAATATGCACACCACATCAGCAAATAAATAAAATGGGTAAGAAAATTGCATTTGGAAGTCTTGTTTCTCAAATTAAAAACGTTTTTATAATGATTAGCTTTGGAATTTGGGAAAAGAGGGGTTTCTTGAATCGCTTTGGTGATCCTGAATTGCCCTACTGACATGGCATATATTGAAATTTGAAAAAAAAAATAAAAAACTGAATATTAGATGTCACTGTTGATAAAAAAAAAAAGGAGGAAAGGGAGACAAACCAATTAGAAGTTAGTGGGCCCACTAAGAATAATTGGCCCGTTAGCCCAAGAAAGTGTTACACTACATGGGCTTAAACTCCAAATTTTCACTGCAATACTTAAAAAAATAAAATAAATTCCTAAATTCAAATCTGTCATTCGATGGACAGATTTGTCAAATCTTAGAGAATCCTATTTAAAAAGGGAATCACACAAGAAGGCTTGATTGATCAGCCAAAGTTGGGAAGTCAAGTTCGGTAAAATAAATTGAGAATTACATGGATCCAATTCCTTTTGCCAAGTGGCATTTATCTTTAAATAGGAGGGGGACAAATCCAACCCATTTCCTAATTAGCCTTTAAACAGGATCATAAATTGATCATAAGAGGGTTTGGAAGTCAAGTTGGGTCAAATAAATCAAGAGTTGCATAGACTCAACCCCTTTTTGCCAAGTGGCACTTGGCTTGAAATAGGAGGGGGACAAATCCGACCCATTTCTTAATAAGCTTTTAAACAGTATCACAAATTGATCCATAAAGTATTAAACCATCAATCTTGTGGGTCCCCCCAACTTAAATGCTTGATCTCCAATCAGATCTGAATGAAGAATTGGGCAGGCTTTTGCACTATAAAAGGGGATGGGGGGTTTTCTTGTTCGGATGGTTTTTCTCCCCTTCGGCTCTCCCTTCAGTTACCCAATTCCTCTCCATTATCTCCGTTGCTTTTGATAAAGAATAAGAATAAACAGACTGCACCAAGATCAAGGGAAGAAAAATCAGAATTTCAGTTATGTACAACGTCAGCCCATTACAGTTCCGTACAACGTCGGCAAAAGGATTATGGCCTTTGAGTTGCAGCAACAAAAAAACTCCATCAAATTATTAGAAAGAAAATTCTCCTATCTTGTGCACGAACATTTGAGCGTCACAAGTTCTTTCTATAACCACAAGTTGCCAAGATTTTCGGACCATGTCCATAACAAGCTACAAGTACAAGTTAGGCTTGTATTCATGACAAGAGAATTAGAGGGTTTTCTTTGCAAGAAAAAAATAAGTTTGTATCCCATTTACATTTTTACAAAAAAAAAACAAAAAATAAATAAATTTCTTTGAATTTGTTTGCATTTTTTTGTGCTCCAAATTACACACAAAATTTGTGTCGACAGTCACATAATTGTCATTATAAATATATTATAATATTAAGTTAAATCACTTTAAACGCTCTTTTTTTTTGTATTTTTCAAAAAAAAATGAAACAAAACACTTATGAATCAGAGCCCACTTGTGAATGGAACGCTTGTGAAATGCACCGGTGCCAAAGACCCACCTAGAGCATCGGGATTCATATAATACTTCCATTTGTACCCAAAATGTGAACTTGTGGGATAGAGCTACTATCTAAATAATGATGAATTTAAACCCATATGAAACTATTAAGAAAAAAAAACTGATAAATTGCATGCGCATGTATTCTTTATCAATTATCATTTGCTTTCCGTGCCTAAACTTTGAAGGGTTGAAGTTAAGAAGCTGAAAATGTGAAGACATTAATGATTTCAATTTTCATTCAAATAACTTAGTAGTGACCAGTTAATACATTGGCTAGGTATTCCCAGCAGATATGCGAATTTGAATCCCGCTATTACCACTTATCTCTGTATATGTATTGTACTAAATAACAAAAAGAAATATTCAAATGGTGAACCCTGTGCCCCACTGATTATCAATAATAACACCTTAATTTGATAACTGGTCTGATCGTTAAAAGAATCCAGAATCCAAACAAATATATATATATTCTCTCTTCTTTTTGAATTTTTTTATTTTTTTTATTCCATATCATTTTTTAAAGAACCAATGAGATACTCTCATTCCTCATGAAAAATTATCTAAAATCTCTCTCTCTCTCTCTTATCCACAAGTTCACAATAATCTCCTCCCCTAAAATTTATCCTAAACTACCTCTTCCACTCTCACCTAAATCATCTTGAATTCATATTTATCTCCTAACTTATCTATAATTTACTAAAGCATTTCTCTCCAAATTATCTCTAATTTATCCTCTTTGCCACTTTTTATCTATATCTATCTAAATAAAGTTTAAATTATAAAATTTTTCTCCAAATTATCTCTAACAATTTTAAAATAATCATTAAAAACACAAAAAAATTATAATAGATTTAATAATGTTCGTATAATTAATAGTTTTATGTTTCTACATAATTCATCACAAAATTATGTACTAACAATATAAATTATGATTTTCCAGATTACTTAAATTAAATGTTATTCAAATAATAAAAATTTAACATTAAAAAATAAAATATTATTTCAACATTTCAATAACTAAGTATCTTAAATAATAAAATACTAAAAATAGCTAAACAATTATATAGAAAATATTTAATTATTTAAATATTTCAATAACTAAATATCTTAAATTCAAATAATGAGTATTTCTAAATATTTCATATAATATTTAAATATTTAAACAAATAAATATTTTAAATAACGAAATATTTAATATAACTATATTTTGAATAGTTAAAATAACGAAATTATCAATAAAATAATAATAATCTTAAGATAAAAAATCATAACATAATATTCAAAATAATAATAATTTAATATTTTCAAAACATTAATAATTAAATTATGTAATAATAGTATAAACTTTAAAATATTTATTAAAAACACAAAAAAAATAATTATAATATATTTAATATGTTCATATAATTAATAGTTTTATGTTTCTACATAATTCATCACAAAATTATGTACTAACAATATAAATTATGATTATCCAGATTATTCAAATAATAGAAATTTAACATTAAAAAATAAAATATTATTTCAATATTTAAATAACTAAATATCTTAAATAATAAAATACAAAAAATATATAAATAAGTATATAGAAATAATTTAATTATTTCAATAACTAAATATCTTATATTCAAATAATAAGTATTTTAACTATTTTATATATTATTTAAAAATTTCAATATTTTAAATAGTTAAAATAACGAAATTATGGAATAAAATAGAAAAATCTTAAAATCAAAAAATCATAACATAATATTCAAATTAATAATAATTTGATATTTTTAGAAAATTAATAATGAAATTATGTAATAATAGAATAAATTATAATTTTATAGACTGTTAAATTCAATAAATAATTAAAATTATAGAATTTAAATAAGGATATTATTTAAATAACTAAATAATATTTTAAACGACAAATTTCACTTACATCAACTAATAATTCTTGAAAAATAACTTTCAAAAAACTAATCTCCTAAAATACCTCCCCCACTTTCTCCAAAATTATCTCTAATTCATATTTATGTTCTAAATTATCTCTAATTCCTATTTATACTCAAAATTATCTCTGATTTAGTAGAAAGTTTCTCTCCTAAATTATACCTAATTCCAATTTATCCTCTCACCTACTTTTTATCTATATCTATCTAAATAATTTAGATTAAAAAAATTAAGAATTATTTAAATATTCTGAAAAAATTATATAAAAACTTTAATATATTTGTTAAAAATAAAAAAATAATTTCATATTTTTACAAAATATATCACGAAATTATGTACTAACAATTTAAATTATGTTTTTTTGGATTACCAATTTAAATGTTTTTCAAATATTTAATAATATGTAATAGATTTAAATAAATAAAATTTAAATAAAAATATTAAATATTTTATATATTATTTAAATAATTAAATACTTATCATAATTATAATTTAAATAGTTAAAATAACGAAATTATGTAATAATTTTAAAAAATTTCTTCAAAGAAGAAAAATAATTATAACATAATATTGACATTAAGAATAATTTAATATATTACAAAATTAATAATGTAATAATAGTATAAATTATTATTTTATGGATAATTAAGTTCAATAAAAATAATATTTAAAATTTAAATATTTTTCATATTATTTAAGTATTTAAATAACTAAATATTTTAAAGAACAAAATGTTTAACATAACTAGATTTTAAATAGTTAAAATAAAGAAATTATGTAATAATACTGAAATAAAGAAAAAATCTGAAAAGTAGAAAAGTAATTATAGCATAATATTGAAATTAATTATAATTTAATATTTTTACATAATATTTTAAATAACAAATTTCACTTATATCAAGTAATAATTCGAGAAATTGGCATTCAAAAAAAATTAATATTTATTAATAATAATTTTAAACTCTTAATCTGTATTTATTATATAATTATATATACTAAATTTAACATTTATTGTATTTCAGTAATTATTTATTATTTTTTGTGATAAATGTATTTTCAATTATTATGTATAAATTTATTTTGTTTGGTTATTTAACAGAAAACTTTCAATAATTATTGGAGATTAAACTATTGTTATTTATTAGAGATAAAACTATTAATTTAGTAGGAATTATGAGTGTTCATGAGTTGGTTCGGTTTGGTCGTATGCTATTTGGCCAACCAAACTGACTTGGTTAGGTTGGAGAGTTGGTCAGTTGAAACCAACTGACCTTTTGTGAAAATCGACCCACTCAAGTTGTATCAATTTGGGTTGATCTTTTTTTATTTGGTCAGTCGGTTCAAAAGATTTAAATTAATACTATCATTTTCCACTATCATCTCACGGGTCTCCGCTGGTAAATATTAACGACCATGTTTCTTTCTGATCAATGCCTCATTCACAACCAATAATAACTTTATTAATTAATAATTAAACCTTTTCCTTAATTCATGATTTAATTAATGTTGTCCTTATCACGGTTTCCACAATGGGGTCGAGCTCGTTTTAGGCCGCATTTGGTGCCACTTAAAATAATCGCTTCTAACGCTTATTGTGTTTTAAAAGGGACCGGATTTAGTAGGCACATCAAAGTAAGCACGTTAAATAAGCACTTGATAAATATTTTGACAACTATCAAAAGTGGGTATTAATCTTTTTCAAGGGTGGGATGAGGGTATTTTAAGGGACAAGTGTCAAAAAAATGTTCAAGTGTTCATTGAACGTGCTTACAACTTCGTGCCTACCTCATCCGAATTCGTTTTAGAAGCCAAAAGCACCACCAATTCTCGTTTGGTGGAAGTCATTAACAGGCTTTTTTCAATGAAAAAGCCCATTAGAAAAAGCTATAAGTGAGAGGCTTCTCAGTTTTTGCGTTTTGAAGAAGTGCTTATGTATTTATATTTTTATCTTTTTTTGTCCATTTAAGAATTTTATAATATCAAAAAAAAAATACCCCCATCGAATCTAAAACGGTAAAACCCTCACCCTATCTTCTTCCCCACTCTTTGCTTCCTATTCTCACTTCTCTAAACTTACGGCAGCAGCAAGCTACAACCAGATACAATTCCCATTCGTTTTTTCTTGTTTATTTTCCTTAAATCAATAAGATTTATATAGGTTAATATCATAATTTATAAAAAATGACATAATTAATTACATTGAACTGGTTTAATTAGACCACATGGAACCAGTATGAGAATATCTATGGATTGGCAATTTATTACTTTATTAGCAACAAAGAACTTGGTGTTTATACATGTTTTTATTATACAAGATTGGGGGTAATATTATTTTTATATAAAAAAAACCGTTTTTAACCAACCAATATTATCAAATAAGCGCTTTTCTCATTAGAAAAAGTATGGCAAAAAGTACCTTAACAAATGGTTTTTAAGCACTTGTCAAAAAAGCGTTTCTAAAAATGCCTGTCTAGAAGCAAAAAGCCCCACCAAAAGCAGCTTTAATTTCAACATTTCTGAAAATGAACTTAACCCCTAAGGTTGCGTTTGTAATCGGTGTAAATCAAGAACAGTGTAAAAGTTTACATCGGTTTGATTTTGTCCGCGTTTGGAAGACAATCGACGTAAAATTCCATTCCAGTTCAGTTTTGCATATGTTTGGATGGAATGGAGTTTGTAATCAATGTAAAATCTATCAAACGTAAAGTTTTACATCGATTATCGATATAAATACTATATTTATTTTATTGATGTAAATTTTACACTCTTCACCCATAAAAGCAATGATCACTTTCACGGTTCAGTGTAAAACATCATTTAATTTTCTTTTTTCAAATCGAGGGATTACAAAGCAGAGATGTAGACATCTAAAGAAAGATTCAAACCTAATCGTCGACCCATTCTTTCAAACTGATTATATAATTAATAATATATAAAGGCCTCTTCGTCTTGTAATTTTTTGTAATATTTTATATCCGGAAGGATAAATTTCATGAATAGATCGATGGTTTCTTTTGGAGCAACAGTGCCAACTCCGTTCCATGGTATGTGTTTAACTGATAAACATTTCTCTCGAGTCATGTGAGAGCTGTTTGTTTACCAGGAAAAAAAAGTCAAAATGACGTTTTTTTGGATCCACGGCATTTTTTCACTATTTGGTGTAACATCTAATGATACTGAGTTTTAAAAAATATATTTAAAACAGAACTATCCTGATTTTTAAGACAATTTTTTACGAAATATTTATCAATTAAATAAAACAAGCCCTTGCTTAAAAATAATTGTTTTACCAATCTATTAACAATTCACTATTTTACTGTTACTTTTATTAAGGCTATATTAACAAAAATAAAATTTTAAGTTATTGTTATTGGTAGAAATCTGCTGAAACAAAAGAAGGAAGAAAAGAAGTGGTTTTGTGAGAGAAGAGAAGGAAGAGAATTAGGGGTGCAACTTGGGCGGGCCCACCCCAAGCCGAAACCGACCCAGTACGAAATTTTATGCAAACTGGGCTTGGACCTAAGAAATCAGGCTTTTTTATTTTTTGGACTGGGACAGGGCCAAGTCTTTAGGTAGTCCAAACCTAGCATGAGCCCGACCCAACTATATATATTTTTACATATATATTTGCATAAATGCATACATACATGTATAATTTTAGAGTGGATTCATTGATCATCCTGAACCCGAACCCAACCTAAGTGTATCAAATTACTGTGCGAGCTGGGCTCGAGTTAGAAAAGTCGGACTTGACCTCAGGCTTAATCCAACTCGGGCATTAAACTAAAATTTTAAGATTAGACCTGGGTTGACCATAAACCCGGCCTAACCCGCCCGACTTGTATCTCTAAAGAGAATAGTGAAGAAGGGAAGAGAAGGCCAAACTAATTTAGCCGCCCTCTCCCATTAGTATCTATAGTTCTATAGTTAATGAAGACTATGTACAATAACTGGTATGCATTTATAAGGTGGTTGATACAAAAAAAAAAATCAATAAAAAACATAAAAAGACTAATCTAAAAGCTCCCAAATAATAAATTGTGGTCCTCACTTCCTAACACAACAAATAATAAATAAAACCAAGTAACAAAAACTGTAAAAATCATCAACATCATCATAGGTATTATAGATTTCAAGTATAATTGAATCTAATCATATTAGATCCGATTGTCCTTGTACATTACCGAGTCTATCATATGAAAGTTTGAAACTGATTATTGATAATCGGTTTTGGACTGACACACCCTATCCGAACCAGATCCGACCCATTAACAACTCCAACCCAAACCTTTGGTCCATCAATGCATTAAAAGCCCCTATGGTTTTATAGAGACAATAAATGGATCATACCCTTTATATATATATATATGCATAGTAGGGGTTTGGGAGAGGGAGTGGATAGAGATGTATTAGGCAATAAATGGCTGTTGAAGGGCTCTAGGAGGAATTAATGGCCGATCAATTGAGAAGCTCTAGAAATAAAACAAATAACCGAAATTTTGTACATGTATATCCGAGTGCCTTTGTAAACTGTAGCCGTACCTCATTAATTAATTTTTTATACAATATTTAAACCAAAATGTACGAGGGAGAACCTTGATTTCTTCACAAATTAAACAAGAAATATCTAAAAGTATAAAACTGGTGGAGGTACATCTAGGCCAATTAGCCCATTTCAACGAAAGATCCAACATCCATCAATCCCGAAACACCCCTCTTAATAAACTAAAATGGGTTTTAACAAGGATTCATTTCTTGTTTACAGAAAACCATATTTGTCTTGATTTTTCTTTCTTTCTTAATGAGCTATTTTTCTTCATTCAAGGCTAATAAGCTTTTAACAGTTTAGGCTCAGTTTGGAAAGAATCTAAATATAAATATATACAAGTGCAAATACAAGGCTTAAAACTTAGAAGTATAATATATAAGGGTTTTGCACTCCACATATTTATATTTGTATTCTTTTCAAATTGAGCATTAGCAGAGAGAATAGTTTGGCTGTTGAAGAGGTTTTTCCTCATGACACATCAACCCATTCAAACCCCTTTTTGTCTTTTTGGTCAAAAGATTATTGAATGCAATTATTCTTTTGCCCTACATCTATGGTAGTATGTGTCATGTGGAAGAAGCTTCTCAACTGTCAGGTCTCCAACAGCCAAACGTATTCTCCTTCCTAGGAGAACAAATTTTTTAAGAAAGAAAGGTGACAAGCATATTAGCTAAAATGCAAAACACCCAAAACAAGCACTACTCATATTCTAAGACCTTTTTTTACCATTTCTATAACAAAAATTCTATTACCATGGTGTCCTTTTTATTGCTACTGTAGAGGGACATCCAGGTCCACAAAAACTGCATCAGACACCATGACGGAATCTATGAGCCCAATTCATCAACGAAGCAAAAGGATAAATCGTAAAGAATAAACCCAAGTCCCACCTTCGAAAGGAAGGAGCATAAACAGCTACCTCAGAAATTCTGAATATTTGCCCTGTCAAAGAATATAGATCCTGCGTTTGGGCCTCTCAGAAGCAAACTCGTAAAATGATGAAAACTGATGAATGAACCAGGTCATATTCCATAACTTGTATAATATTGTTTTTGTTAAATATTAACTTATATAACATCCTTACCGCAAATTTTGTTTTGGTTTTAAAAGCTATCATTTTCGGGGGTGTTTGACAATGTAAATTAAACGTTTTTTGTTTTCACTTAGGCTGTGTTTGGAAAAGAGGTAAATAAGTGTAAATGCAAATATGTAGAGCGGAAAACAGTTCATATATATTGCAAATTTGGATTAGTTTTGCACTGACAAATTTACTTTTTTACTAAACAGATTTTCAGCTGTAATGGTTGCAAACATAAATTCCAATACAGCATATGCTTTTTTGTTTTTTTATGGAAAGTCCACTTGAATGCAAATTTACTTCTTTTTTATTGATGTACTTTTACATCTTATTATCAATGTAAATGTGCATTGGTCTGTTATTTATCAATGCATAAATGTAATATTGTCAAACACATGAGAGTGCAAATTTACCCTGAATCAGGATTTATACTCTATTTGCATCGTTTCCAAATGCAACCTTATTTTCAAAATTGTCATGTTAGGAACAAGCAAAAATGCATTCTGTAACTCTTTCGTTGTTGTTTTGGGAACCAAAAACAAGATTGTGGAGTTGTGGCTTGCTCCATGACCAGACCAGACATTTATAGAGAAATTGAAAATTTTTCATTGAATACAGAGGGTTTGTAATTGGGTTGACAGACCAAACCCATGTTATATTATGGATTTGGACATGCCATGCTTGTAGGGTTTTCTCAAAACATGTATCTTAAATGTATCAATGACCAAACCCATGTTAAAAA
This sequence comes from Nelumbo nucifera, assembly GCF_055504915.1. Lineage (NCBI taxonomy): Eukaryota > Viridiplantae > Streptophyta > Magnoliopsida > Proteales > Nelumbonaceae > Nelumbo > Nelumbo nucifera. Next base: position 34,624,196 of record NC_142654.1, read on the forward strand.
AAAAAAACAAAAAATGCAATTTAAGAACGTCTTTTTGTGATTTTTGCTTATATGGCAATTTGAAAACAAATAAAAAACAAAAGCATGGACACCCCCTCAGTCTCGGTCACAACACCTATTTAACCTTATCTTTTAAAGTGATGTATGATGTTGTCATTCATGGGAGGGTCAGTAGGAACCCTTAACATGTCAATCGATTCGAGAAATCCCCATTTGACTAAATTGTATATAAAAAAAATACGTTTAAATCCGATCAAAGCGATATCTATAGATCACTCCTCCATCATGACCTTTCTCTAGCTGGTGCTCTACCTCAGAAAATACAAGCACCATCACCTTCATTGAACTATGACCATTCCTTGCACTTAAGGGGTTATGAGACCCAACACGCCTTAGATATAACAATTGTATTATACATGCGACTTGTCTTTGATCAAGATGCATCACTGGGCATGCTTCACTTTCACCTCACAATCAGAAACCTGCCGAGCTAGCCAAAAATCGTCATCTATACATATAACTAAATGATGATCAGACTACGTATTGTATTTTATTTTTTTACATATATTCATTTCAACCGTTGAAAAGTGACCCTTCAAAATTCCAGAGGCAATCCATAGATTTGACATTTGAAGGCTTAGAGCAAGTCATCTAATAAGGAACACACCTCAATCAAAACCAGAATTGCAATTAACTGGTCCTAACAATCTGTAATTCAGACTTGCTGGCAGGATATGCATGCATGCCTTAGACCATACATACTGATGTTTATGATTGTCAAAGTTTCAAATTAAGAACAATTCTTGATCGATTTGAAGCTATTAGTGTTGGAATTTATGTATGCAGATGTATATCCAACTAACCATAACCAGTACCTTTGCTGCAGATACATGTGCGAGCTAGGTGGGATGTGTTTCTCGAGTCCAAAATAACAGCGCTGCACAGGCACGGCCATAACTGTAGTTGGTGCAGTGCACCGTGCACGTCATGCATCATTTCTAAAGTATCCTCATTAATTAAATATGGTAAGGATACTAAATGCACGCTCAACAGGCCAAAACAAAGACAGAGTGCAACTCATCTACAGAACTCCGTATCTTGTTCCCTATTGACTATCTTACTAAGAGTGAGACGAAAGGGTTTTGATGATTGCAGTGCATCGACACACTTATTCTTAATTTTGTAAATTCAATGATGTTGCTCGATTTAAGGTTAGATAATCCTACAAATTGAGTGAAGTCAAGGTAGAAAGATGAAGTGGTGTTCCAAGATCTATAAACAAGAAAGCGATTAGAGGCCCGGGTAGATACTCCAATGCTCAAGTTATTCAAGGAAGGTGGGTGGTTGGTTTGAGCAGTTTAGAGAACAGTATTGATCTGAGCAAAGTAACGGTATGGAAAAAATTGGATCCCTTACTTTGAATAGGAGATACCTTTTTATAGTCAACGATCCATGTCTTGGTTAGATGAGACTTCTGGGATTGTCAGAATGAGGTTAACCATTAAGGTCTTCGGGATAAGACCTAATCCCCAAAAGAGTTGTCTCCATCCATTCTCCTATCTCAATCATGTTTATCCACATGACGTAATATCGATGTGGTCGAAGAGATAAGATAGGTCATGGAGGTGACACGATACTGACTTGGCCGAGAGGATGAAGTGGGCTGCGAAGGTGACACAACCCTAACATAGCCAAGGTGATTAGGCGACCACAAAGACAACATGACATCTTAGGCCAGTTCAACCATAACCGGAATACTTCATCATTCTTCAAAGATCACAATTATTCTAGCCGTCTTACCATTCAGTTTCAATGTGGCAATTAGACGAGCCATTTTAATTTTCTGATATATCGTTAGTTTGTTTAATGCATGGATGTAAGAGATGACTGTTTTAATTCTTCGATCGTCTTATCGTTTTCATTTCTAGCTGACACGTAATAGTTGAGAGCAAGAGAATGATTAATTAATTGATTGATTAGTGGATTGATATTATTATCTTAATCAACTATATCTCTTGATTTCTTCTATCTGAAGAGATTCTCTCCACAGTAGGATAATTGATAATTCAACTATCGTTAAATTATCTTAATGTTTAGTTTTCTAAAGCATACTTCTAACTTAAATCTATCTAAAGCATACTTCTAACCAGCCATCCGCTGGTTAGCTGACCCACCAAGCATGGGTCACTTGAAAGTTGGAATTAATTGGGTCACTTGGCTAATTGCATCTAGGAAGAGAGAGAGAGAGAGAGGCTGTTCAACCGCCCTAAATAACAAACGAAGCCTTCACACTCTTACTTACTGAAGTAAAACTGTTGGAAACTTGATTTTTTTTGACAATTTTCAAGTAGTTGATGATCCGCTGATTCGGGCAGTCGAATCATAATTGATCCGTTCAATATTTTTTTGACAGTTTTTTATTTTTAATTATTTTTTATTTTTTGTCAGAATAAGCAATCTATTTTAACCGAACAGTCGAATCATCAATCCAAAAATCGATGGTCAAAACGGTTTATTTTCTAAAATCATGGATTGCCCATTTTTTAAAGTCAAAATCCAAACGGTCAGTTTGGTTGTAACATACAATAGCAAGGAAATGAATAAATCAAAATTACCAAAAAAAAAAACTTAAATTGTTTCTCTCTCTCTCTCTCTCTCTCATATAATGATATAAATATATAAATTTGGTGATCTCCCCTCGCTCTCACTGTCTGTCTCAAGCGCCATGGCGAACGAAAAGCAAGCTGATGAATCCATGGAAACTCCTCTACATTTCAGGTGCCCTATTTCAATGGAGATCATGAAAGACCCTGTTATCATCTCAACCGGTGTCACATACGAAAGGAAGAGCATCGAGAAGTGGTTCTTCAAGTACAACAAAAAGACCTGCCCCGCTACTATGCAAACCATTCACAACTTCGATCTCACTCCAAACCTCACCCTCAAAAGCCTCATTCTCTCTTGGCACCATCAACAATCTCACCACTCTCAACCATCTTCTCCCCCGGCCGTCTCCATCAAACACCATGAGTTGGTCTCTCTGTTGACAACAATCGAGTCCACGCCTTTCATGGTGACTTCTCTGAAGAAACTCCGTGCTGTTATCGGTTTTAACGATGAGGTGAAGGACGATTTCGTGCAATCAGGAGGCGTCGAGGTGCTCACTCGCATAATCGTCCAGATCCTGCTGGTCGACACTTCTGATTTCACAGCATTTCGAGCTTGCGAGGAAGCTTTAGCTGTTCTTCACCAACTCTCATTCTCCGATGAAGCATCAATTGAGTTGTTATCAAAGCCGGAATGCATCAATTCCATGGCGATCATGCTTCAACGGGGCAGCGCCGAGGCCAGATTGCACACCGTCTCCATTTTCAGGACGATGGCCAAAGTCGAGTATAACTGGACTTGGGTTGTTGAAGATCAGGGTATTGATCTGTTTAAGTCTCTGCTGGAGCTCTTATCGGATGAGATCAACACCAAAGCGAGCTCTTCCGCATTGGATGTTCTGATTGAGATCTTGAATGCATCGAAGAAGAATAGATTAAAGGCGATCGAAGCGGGGGCAGTCTGCGTCCTGATTGAGCTTCTCCCCGACGCAAACCGATCCAAATGTGAGAAGATCCTGGTGCTGATCAAATTGCTGTGTGAATGTGCCGAGGGACGACTGGCCTTGGCGGAGCACAGGCTGGGGATTGCCGCAGTCACCAAGAAGATATTGCGAGTCTCCGACACGGCGACCAAGTATTCGGTGAAGATCTTCTGGTTGATTTGCACTTCTCATCCGACGAATAATGTTCTAAAGGAGATGTTAGTTTCTGGGTCGGTGAAGAAGCTTCTGGCATTGCTGCACATGGATGGCCGCTCCTCGACAAAGGATAAGGCATTGAAGATGATCAAGCTGCACGGAAATTCGTGGAGGCGATACCCTTGTTTCCCTTGTGAATTGAAAGACTATTTGAGATTATTGAATGATTCAAGCTAATTTTGATTGTAACACATATTATGTTTAGTAATTATACATACACTATTTTAATTCAACAGATTTTAATTGTACTGTTTCATGGCCATTCTTGGTCTCTTTTTCCTCTCATATCTGGATCTGGGCGTGATAGTAATTTGATCTGTTATACAGGGTTTTAAGAAACAGTGATGACAGACATCAGATCAAGATTCGTTTGACCTCTTACTCTGAAGATTAAAAAAGAAATAAAAGATATGAACGTAAACGCAAAGCATTACTAGTTTAATATAGATCTACCACTGAAAATTAAAGTTGCTCAACGAGCAGGAACATGGGGGATGAGACCCACCACCACCCACTATGTTCACCCAGGAGGAGAGAGCCTAGTGCTGCAACACATGACCAATGACTGATCAAGCCTTCTGGGATTACTTTTGGATGATCAAACAAAAGAAATATGACAAACAGTTGAGTAGAATTTAAAAAGGAGAAAGTGTTTGATCCAAATGAATCCAATTAATACACTTCAATTTAGATCTTGGATCCATTATTAGCTTATTAAAAATATATAGTTTTTAACTTCTAATAGCTGTCAGACTTTTTTTTCTGGGCTTCTGTAGGCCCATTAAGGCTTTTTGTTAACTCTATGTCTTCAAGCCCATAGAGGAGATCTATTGAAACAAACAAATTTAAAACGGGGCAGAAGCATTGAAACCAGATGATAGAGAAAGAATTGCCACCGCCATGATTCTGTTTCGTAATAGTTGGACTGAATAAGTACACGAATTGGGCCGTGTCGCGTTTAATGAATAGAGCCCACTCTAGTCTACAATGAGGTGTCCTCTGAAGCTGTCACTTGTCTAATTAAAGAAGACATCGACCCACCATTAAGATGTATCCACACATGGTTTTTAAAACCGTACCGGAAAAACTGGGAACCGTGATCGATTTTGATTTTCCCCAAAACTGGATTTTTTTCAGAAACTATTGATTTTGTCAGTAAACCACTGACCAGGGCAGTTTATTGTTCAAACGGTTTTGACCTTTTTTTTTTTTTTTTTTTGTCAGAATGAACCGACCGTTCGACCTGGTAACCAGACCCCTGATCGATTTGGTCTTCGGGTCTGTTTTAAAAACCATAGTCCTACACTAAAATGCTAAACCAAAAACAAATGATCCCAGTAAGATATTTAAGACAGTATTTGCCAGGTATTTCCACAGGGTAGTCTTTTTCCGTTTGGTAATCAAAAACTGGGAAGATGAAAATACACAAATGCAGAAAGACTTGAAAAGACCGAAAATGTTGTATTTCAGGAAGCTTCAAATAAATCTTCCATGTCTTTCTGCGTAACAGATAACCTCTAAACAGCGTTTTTAAAAACCCGATGGACTAAGCTGCTTACCACCGAAGGTCTTTTCTTTAAAGACAAAACTCTAAAAACTCAATATATCTTTTTATCATTTATACTACTTGAAGATATTTATAAAAAAGACTTGCCAAACAGAACTTTAGAAATAATTCGTATTCGATGGAGGAATTAGACACGTGGCAATAGAAGGGTAGTTATGATGAGTAAGATGGTAGCCGCAATTCCTGACTGTAAGAGCTTTAATTGCTGCACTACATCTACATGTTAGTAGTTGGCAAGTGATTAAAGAGCAGGAATGAATCCCCTGACCCTCTTTATTCTACCATTATTTGAGGACTGACTCAATGCTCCAAAGTGTGAATATTTTCCTACCTAGCTCAATGTCTATTGATTTCAAGAGGAAAAAAAAAAAAATCTAACAAACAAGAGATATACGTACCTTTAAATAAATGCAGAGTTGAATTCTTTAAGAGATGATACACTCAGCACGCATACGCTGATTGCATTGATGGTCATGTAAGTTAAACGATACAATTTAATTGGAATTTGGCCTTGTTATAATGAAACGAGTCGTGCTAGAAATCTGACAGAGCCAAACTTAATATTCCATGCGAAGATGAATCAGACCTGAATAGAGCAAAGGAGACAGTAATAAATTAACTAAAAGAATCATAATAAAAGATGGAAGATCAAGTTAGGCACTTGGATATGTAATGCCAAAAAATTGAATTCGAAACAAAAATATGAATGTAAAATGGAGCAAGGATTTATTTTTCTTTTTCCACCCAAGAGAAAAGGAGGGTAAAGAATAAGCTTTATTTGAACTTTTAAGGCTCAGTTTTTGTTGTAGTGTAAATTTGGTTTGCATTGATGTAAATATATGGAGTGCAAATAAGTTGAGCATGATCTGGTTTAATTTCACTTCAAAATTGACCCTCTTATTTGTTTGTGAGGTAAAAGAGGAAGTAAAATGATGTTGTCCCAATTTATATGAAAGAAAATGGAGGTAGGTGAAGGATTATTTGTTTGGGTGTGAGATGAGAAATAAAATGACATAATCCCTCGAGAGAAGTGAGATAAGAAAAAGGTGATACAACATTTGCATCAGTTACAAACAAATGGATGCAAAATTAAACCGGCCAGGTGCAAAATATCGCATGGCATCTTGCTAAGCAATGTAACCAATCACAAGTTAACACCCTAGTGTACTATGCGTCTCATATGTACAGAACACTGGTGATGTGGCTCCCATAGTCCCATGTGTATGGACACTTGTGTATCCACTCATTATTGGTTACTTAGTCAGGTTGACAGACATGTGTTAACACCAAATCCTAATTCGCATAATCTATATCTGATTCAGATTTTCATTGCAAACAAACAATTAAACCTGCAATGTGGGCCGTGCCATGCTGACATGGCATGGATTGAAGGTGGCCCAGGTCCCAGGAACCATCCGTGCCGTGCTTGGGCAGCCCGGCCCCCTTCCCAGGTTAGGCCTGACATGGCCTGTGGCCCGATTCCCAGCCATGCTAGGCCTAAGGAACTGGGCCATGGCAGGTCGGACACAACTTGGGCCTATTTTTTCAAATTTTCTAAACAAAAAATTCGAAAAATTAAAAAGTAGAAATTTCAAAAATTTTCAAATTTAATATGTACCAAAAAAATAAAAATGCATTAAAAAATAATACAATGGAGTTGAATAATAAAATGATAAAATTGAATATAAAAATTACAATGGGATTGAATTATTGGAAAAATATTACAAATAACTCTCAAATAAAATTGAAAATATTACAAATAATTCTAAAATCCAGGCTGACGCGGGTGTCATACCGAGTCGAGCCCTTTGACTGGGGCCGTGCTTTGAGAGTCCGGTGATTCGGTCCCCTCCGCAGCCTAGGCCCAGTACGGTACTGTAGCGACCGACCACCGTGCCGTGCCAGGCACAGCCCCTGTCATGATGGGTGGTGCCGGCCCGCCACTGGCCCAGCCCACATTACAGCTATAACTTTAATTGGGAGTTGGCAGCACAGCCAGCACTTATCTTTCGTATGATTTTGGAGCCTGGAACTTAGAAGGATCTTCCGAGGTCTACTCAATTTGAAGAATTTCTAGAACTCAGTCGGTCCAATTCTTGCTCATGATTTAATTAGGATTTGTCACTTGACAGAATATTTTGTTTCCCTTGTACAAGACAAAGTATAGAGAGAAGTTCATGTGATGGGTACGCCTCAATTTTTAAGGTGAGGACAAGGGTCGGGAGGACTATTTATTTCCCAAACCAAGTAAAATTCAGAACAGTTTCTCCCAAACTTCATTTATTTTTGGCAAAATCTGTGGTGCATTTTTACGGAAATTGGTTGACATTAACTCAAATTTGAAAGAGAAAGTGATAAAGTGCAGTGACATTTAATGTATGGAGTTCAGTTTTCATGCATTCACTGTTATTGGTTGTACATTAAATCTAAACCTCAATAAATCACATTAAAATTTTTACACTTTTTATGAATTTATATTTTACAAAGTGTATTTTAATATTTAACAAAATATATTTACCATTACATTCAACCAATTACATCTTTTGCTACATAGTGCTGTATATGCATCACAAATTTTGCCTGCATATTTAACTTGGTTGAAATTTTGATCTAACCTGCAACAAATATTCAAAATGTACGGTAGTTGGACTCTTTATTTTTTAAGGTTTTACAGATTTTTTGCATTGTTCAATCAAATTGTGAATTATCATGTAGCTTTGAATCTACTAGACAGGCTACCTATTGGATTCTAAGGCCATGTAAGGTTTGAAAGAAAAAGGTAGGGAAAGGAAAGGAAACCTGTACAAACCATTGAAGTTGGTAGAAAAGATATAATAGTTAAGAACACAAGATTAGGGGTGTAAATAGATCGAATTCGAATTGGATTACGCAATATCTGAATTCGAATTCGATTCAATATCCAACGGATATTGAAAATTAATATCCAAATTCGAATATCCGTTTCAATTCAAATTCGATTAATTAATTATTTTAGATAATTAATAAATATATAAATTATTTTATATCCGACGGATATAAGTTATTTATATAACTTAATTATTATATATATAAATCATATAAAATATTTTATATATTATATATAAGAATTAAATAATCAGTCGAATTCGGATATTTTTTGAATCCAATAAGGTCATATCCGAATTCGACCAGATTAGATATTCAAATCTGAATTCAATTCGATTAATGTCGAATATTGAATTCAAAGTCGGATTTCCGAATACTGTTTACACCCCTACACAGGACTAGATATAAAACCAGAAAAGGGAGAGTGTTCATGGGTCAAGGGTTCAACCACAGTGGCATATGCATATACCTTTTTGTAATTTATATAAAAGCTACATATAATATATTTTACAAATACTATTATATTTTCATGTGGTTGGTAGATGGCTAGTTTCCAAGCTTTTAAAATAAATACACCAAAGAGGCACAAATAAATGCAAATTGAGAAATGGATTAATAGTAACAAGACAATATAAATAAACAAGATGTTTTGAGTTCTAGTCTTGTCATTATCATGTTAAAATTTCTATTCCTGTTGTAACCCAAACAGTTTCATAAAACCAAGATCAATTCATCAAATTTCTAGTTGAACCAGCTGATCAGCCAATTTTATCCTATCCAAGTATTGGTGCTTTTTTACCCAAGTGAGAAAGTTATTTATCCACCTAGGAGATGAATATCATTTAATACCTAACAAAAATAAATTTTTCATAAACCCCACATAAATTTGAAAAAAAAGCATGAATATCTTAATCAATGAAAAACAGAATCCCATTGATCAACTTCCCCCTCTCAAAATCTAAAAGAACAAACGGGCCCTTAATGTATTGTAGGGGTTCCAACAAAATGTCAGTTCATCTAATTCAAGGTGGGACCATAACAATACATCAAAGGCCTTAATTTCGTTATTTCATTAGTGTGCTACCATAGTGTGTTGTAGCAAATGTGGTCCGGTCGTCTGAGGTCTTTGGAAGGAGTAGACCAGATATAATCCGAAATTTTAGCATGTTTCATGCGAAGATATAATAGACAATATGATGCGATCTAGGACTCAAAAATGTTTTGTCATCTAAAAATGGTTTACTTTTAGGACGTACCATCTTCGATCAACTTCCCATTATTATATTCGCTATCTATTTAGAGATCATCGAGCTTTTGAATCATGTGTGTATCACTTGCAATCAAGGTTTTTAAAATCGATTCGGACAACGAACTGGTCAGGGTTCGGTTTCTGGGTTGAACGGTCTGACCATTCGAATTGAATGGTCGGTCTGTTCTGACAAAAAAATTAACAATTAAAAAAATAAAAAACTATCAAAACTGTTGAACAGTTTGAATGATTCAAACAGTTCAATCGCCCAATCAGCAGTTTGTTTACCAAATCAACATTTTTGGCAAAAATCCAGTTTTGAACAAAATGGAATCAATCAAATGACCGGTTCCTGGTTTTTCCAGCCAACCGTCCAGTTCGATCCGATTTTGAAAACCATGCTTGCAACTCACATGAGAGGATCAGTCAGATTTAAAGATTTTCTCTTCATGTCTTTGCACTTCTACCTTGTATTCTATAAAAATTATTGTAACATAACTCAAACATGAACGAACCATGAAGGAACCGCTAATAAATTAACACATTATTGAACAATAAAAAGTAAATAGATCATGTCCATCTTTAACATGAGTGATTGAAATTTTGATTTAATGCACAATAACAAACAATCAAAATACACCATAATAACAAATTCAGATTTACTCATCACAGAGCATGCCTCACACCAATCTCACAGCAATTTCAGCTATATATTGGGAGCATCTCCTGTACCTGATTTTGTAATTCATGGGAAGATATTCTCAATACAGGGTTGCGATGTACTGTGAGGTTGATAGGAGACATTCTCTACGAGGAGCAAATCCAATTTCTATAATAACATAATTTTAGACTAAAGAAAATTTACACATACAAATTGCATTAAATTGTTGTTATTAAGACTTTCATAGCAATATTTGGGTTTGAATTTGCACCATCCATGTAGGGTAGGCATAAGCATTCGGTTTATTCGGTTAAAAATCGAACCAAATAAACCAAATTACAAGAAACCAAAATTTTCGGTTATTTTGGTTAAAACCGAATTTAACTAATATATATAAAATATTATATATTATAACCTATAATATATATTATGAAACTGAATTTTATTATAATACATTATATATAGCATATTATATATTATATATTACATGTTATATACTAAAATTTGATTTTTTTGGTTAACTGAATATCTAATTTTGAAAATCGAAACCAAAAATCAAAATTCATAAAAACAAATTAACCGAATCGAATTAATCAAAAACCAAAATTTTCAAATTCGTTTTTTGAATTTAACCGAATAATGCTCACCCCTAATGTAGAGTGGTCAAAGGAACCTGTGGAGCCCAAGTATCGTGCATGACACAAACGTAGGTCCAACCAAGTATCATAGGTTTTCCTTGTTGTAAAACACCTCCTTGAAACATGCTGGTCGTTTTGTTGGGATAGAGGATAAAGGAAAGAGAAAGGCTTTAAACAATTAATTTTATATCTTTTGCTTTGTGGGGCCTTCTTATTTTTTTTAGTTGTATTACCACGTTATTGTGAGAGAATTATAAATTTATGGTGGACCTCCTGGAAATGGGCTTGGGGGAAAACGTATGGCGTGGAAAAGATATGGTATGGGAAGAGTTTTGATCCATCATGAATTTTGATAAATAATACCTGATTGGCTACTATATTTATGATTTCAGTTGATTGATCAGAAGTTTTTCAGATATCATATCTTTTTCATATCATAGTCGAATCCTAACAATATGGTTGGTTGGTTTTGTTTTCAAAAACAAAAACAACCGTCACATTGGAAAAATTCTATTTAATGATATAGCAGTTGTATAATTTTGTTGACTTGGCAGTTGTTTTTTTTTTTGTTTTCAAAAACAAAACCAATCATATTGTCAAACTAGAGGTGTAAATCGGATCGTGCCACCCGCAGCCCGACACGGCCCAGCACGATGGCACGTGGGTCGTGTCAGGCCCGACACGATGGTTCATGCCGTGCTGGGCCAAGGGTTTTAGGTCCGTGGGCTGGGTCGGGCCGGGCCGGCACGGCACGACCAAGCGGGTCATGCCGCCCGCGTGCTGGCACGACCCAGCACGGCCCATATATACTATATATATAATATTAATAAAATAAACAATTATTTTCAATTTTATTATACTAATTTATTTAATTATTGTATATATAAGTAATTGCATACATCAAAATTCATATAAAATTAAAATTTTAAGTTTTTTTTCAAGATTTTAAATAAATAGGCAAAAATAGCTTTGGCCCGGCTTGGGCCAAGGCTTGGCCCACGGGCCAGCCAACTTTACACCTCTATCTCAAACACCCCCCTTAACCTCTAATTCTACAAAACCCCAAAGAAAAAAAAAGTAGAAAAGGTTCACACCAACAAACTCTATTCTATAATGGAAAAATATATGATGTCTAAAAGACATGATAACAAGGTTTTAAAAACCGGCTTAGAAATGAAACCGCTGTGGCCACCATTTTCCGGGTCAGCAGTTCAACAGTCCAGGTCGAGTGGTTCAGGCAGTTTGATGAGATTTGAATATTAGGGTTAGGGTTTCATTCCTTTTACTCTTTATGAGGGAAAAGAAAGTGGTTGTCGGCTAAGAGAAAGACGAAAGTTAGAAAGAAAGAAAGAAAGAAAGAAAGAAAGAAAGAAATGAGAGAAAAAAAAAAAAGAATGGGATGGAGGGAAGGAGGGAAGAAGAAGGAGGAGGAGATGGCGACGGCGATAGCGGCAACAGAAACGCAGTGGCTTGGGGCAACCTTCGTACCTGTCTCTGATCTCAGATCTGAGAACTGAAACCTCAGTTATGAGATCTCAGATTTGATCTCTCTCTCTCTCTCTCTTTTGGGATCCCAGTGATCTCAGATCTAAAATCATTTCTGCTTCCTTATTAACCATGAACCATTGTTTGGGGTTAACGGGTTGATGGTTCGACCATCCAGGTCAATCATGATTAAAAAACATTGCATGATATTAAAAAAACTTTGATGAATCAAAACCCATCAAATTGATTGCCACTTTGATGATGCCGGTTGATTGCTGATACGTTTTTCCGATATCATATATTTTCCGGCATCACAGTCAAACCCCTCCTTAAAAGACATTGCAACATTTTCTCAATAACTGAATTTCTCAGATCCAGATTTCTGAGAAATTTTCATGAGGAAATTCAGCTTAAGAAATATGGTTGCCTAAGTATTAAATAATGCACAATTTTTGTCTTGCAACTAAGATATGATAAAGTATGTCTTAAACATATATAGTAAAACAAATATACTTTATGGTCCAACAAATGTACATTCATGTCTGGTGAGATTTGCTTGCTGTATACATAATGCAGCAAAAATCTATGGGCTATGGGCTATGGGCCGGAACACATCATCCCTCTTCTAATTTTCTCCAAAATAAATAATCAAATTGGCCATGATCCAGACCTGCTGATTCATCTTAAGAGGAGTACATTTAATGTTGTGATCTGTCTCTGTGTCTCAACACACAAGCACACACCACATACAGCCATTATTATATTTGTATGCAAGTCTCCCAACCCATCAACTGAAAAAAAAAAAAAAGTCTTCAAGAGATTGATTACTCGTTTTCTGGGTCAATGCTGTTCAGCCTGTTCTACTTTCTGGGCCAATGGCTGGAGATAAGCATCCACGATCCACCACGTACATCACTAAATGCTAATTCCCATTTTATATTGTTTCGGTCTTCCCCACCATTTAAGTTAAATATTATTTTCTTCTCAGGTTACAAATTTAGCTGAAGGCTCTATCGTAACATGAAACATGGTTTTGAAAATCAGATCGGATCGGATGGTCGAACCAGTTAATTTAAGAATTAATTAGTAATAGTTTCATTTCATCCTAAAATCACTTTTTGGTTAAAAATCGTTGATTTGGTCAGTAATCTGCTGATACAGGTGGTCAAACCATTAAATCATGGATCCGAATAATATTTTTTGACTGTTTTTTATTTTAATTTATTTTTTTTATTTTTTATTTTTTCAAGTCAGAATGGACCGTCAGTTCATACTGAACGGAACGCAGGAACCGGTCCCAGAACGATTACATATCCGGTCCGGTTTTTAAAACTTTGATATGACAATCCATCCTTACACCAAAATAATCGAGGTGAGAGGTGAGACCCACCCAATGGATCAGTGCGTCAGAGCCGGTCAGAGCGTCTACAGTTTCTCTGACTCAACTTCATTCACAAATGGCAGATGAGATGGCAGGGCACAAGAAGCTTATTTGCTTATTGGGCAGCCTACGAGGCAGCTGACATGGACAAGAGAACTAATTACTCACGTTGACGATACATGATTATCAGATCATCTCTCCGTGCAATGGAAAATGGAGAGATCACAACTGCCCCCTGTGACCAATATGAAGTGTATGTATCCCCTTATCCAGTGACAATATTTTGAATTGAACACAAGACCAATTAATTCTGCAAGGTAGCAGAGAAAATTAAACCCTGGTCAAATTAATTAATAATACTAGCCACGTGTCCCACTTCAATTCATAGCAAAATCCAACAATAGCCATGGCGTCATCTTGACGTAGCGGCTAAATTCATATCCTAACGGCAGAACTGCCAATAAAGCCTGTTCAAATTGGACACTAATTGGACGTCACACATCACTTAAAGTTTTAGCTCACTTATTTTGTAAGATCTCGGCAGACAGAAATTGTTGTAAGACACGTGGCTAACAATTAACAAACTGGATGGATTCTCCTCAAAAGTTGGCGTAGGGTCATTTGGGGCTTTATCTTTCATGAGAAAATGGCCAGGTTGGATTGCACCACACGTTATTCACCTAAAGAGTTGATCTCCTCATTTGATCATTTCATGGGAAAATATTGATCGCTTATCAGTATTTTTTTATTCCCCGGCAAAGGTGTTAAATGACAGATTTATCCAAAAAAACTGGCATTATTATGAATGGTTTTCGACGCGTATGGCGTGTGGGTAAAACTTACCCGCCTGGTCGCCTCTACTTCCCGAGCAACAAACGAAGCCAAAAATGGTCGCTATTACACAGTTTATAGGCAGATATTGCATCACAATTTAGTGGTGTCGTATTTGAAAATCGGATTTTGAATTTGAGATTTTATATTATTGAATTATAATTGGTTGAACTTGGATATTATAATTGGTTGAATTTGGATATTATAATTCGATTTAATAAATATTTGAATATTATAATTGGTTGAACTTGGATATTATAATTCGATTTAATAAATATTTGAATTTGGCCTATTATTCAATTCTTATATATAATATATAAAATATTTAAATATTTTATATAATTTATATTTATAATAATTAAATTATATAAATAATCTATATATTTATATATTTTATATAAATAAAATATTTATTTTATATATTTATTATCTACCTAAAATAATTAGTTGGTTGAATTCAAATCAAATTGAATATTCAAATATCTAATCGAATTAGAATTCAGACATTAATTTTCAATATTCGTGCGCTATCAAATTTTGTGAACAGATTCAAATTCGAATATTACCTAATTAAATTCGAATTCGAGCATTAATTTTCAGTGTCCATGGAATATCAAATCGAATTTAGATATTGTCCGATTTAATTCAAATTCAATCCATTTATACCCCTATCAAGAATTGAGTCTCACGTTATTTGACATGGCAAAATTCATATCTGGAGACATGCCATTTGTATAGTATGAACCTAATCATAGGATCACACATCATCAAAACTTTGGTAATTTTGTTCAGTTTGTGATTGTATTAAGGTTCCTAAAAAGACATAAAAACAAATTTATGCTAAAAATTGGAAAAAAAAACTAAAACTAAAAAGAATTATTCAAAGTGTAAATATATCCCTTGCTCCATATCGAGGTGTATCAATAGATTGTGTGTTAATGTTTCATCTAACTCACGAACACAATCGGGGTTCTATACGCAACAATACGTTATTTTAGAATCAACGAAATGGTCTTTCAATCTATCGTTTTAGAATCAACAAAATAATCTTTGAGGAGGGGTGATTTGGCCCTACATCAACATCTTGACACGTGGCACCATATGGAGATCAACTTCAGGTCACTTTAGACACCTCGCATCAATCTCAGTTATCTCAACCTCACCTCAGCACGACGCCCAGTGGATGCCTTGGAATGTGTCAGCTCAGCGTAAGAGGTGACCTACTTCCGCTCACCTGGTTGAGATCAGATCAGCGACCTGTACAACGTGGAAGGCGACCCCCTCCTTGAGCAAGTTGTCACCTCCGACTTCCCCGGGATCATGACACCACGTCGACGGAGCTAACTACCACACCACACATTTCGGGCGCGGCTAGATAAACACTACCCGCTTACGCGGAGCCCATCTCCGGGTATGAAACCACCTCCGAACCAGACGAGCCGAAGATCTCAGACGTGCTTCGTGGAGCTCACGACTGTTAGCCTATATAAAGGTGTCCCCTTCCTTTGAAAAGGTACACGCGATTTAGCTCTCAAACACTCTAACTTTCTCGCTTTCTAGCTCTCACAACTCTTCACTAACTTAAGCATCGGAGTGCCCACACCGGGAAAGCCTTCCAAACACCTTGATCTCTCTCTTTTTGCAGCTTGACCAGGTAACTTCATCAGCCCGACATCTGAGCTATCCGAAAACAAGGAGCACTAGATTGCACATCATCAATTGGCGTCATTTGCGGGAATCACTACACAAAAGCCAAGTTCTCACTTGTCTGCTAAGTCCCAACTCAATGGCATCCACAAACAACAACCCCGTCAATCACACCAACAATAACAACACGCATGTTGATGGTACTGGCACAGGGACCAGGACCAGCCCATACTGAACTCAGAGATTCCAATAGTCATAATTGGGCAATTCACGATCCCATTGGCCTACCAGGCATCCCTGTCACACAAGGTTTGAACCTTCCACTACCCGCCATAAACACCCCTCTCCCAGTAGTTGAGCCTTCCACAGTTCTTGTTGGGATTGATGGCCACCAGTTTCATGAGCTGGTGCAATATATCCACAGGATAGACCTACAGATGCGAATGTGGGAGGGTCAATTCGCAACAATGGTCGGGATGCACTAATAGAAAATGCATCAATAGAAACAGCAGCAACAAGTCGTCGACCAAGTCCCAATGCCAACATTGAACATGAACCAAAATCAGCATCCTAGCGACCTGAACCTAAACCAGATGTCAAATCCACCTCTCCATCATAGCAATCAAAACTAGGTCCCAGATGAGGAGGCGAGTTGAACCACGACATCAGTGGGGATTGAAACTACTAGTTCCATTGAGGGGTCCAAGAGAAGGTGTTGCAGACGTTCACGCCACACCTTAGGGAAAACCCGCTTCGCCCCGTAGGGCTAGGAGGAGGTGAAGGTAGAAGATGGAAAGAAAGAAGAGGTGAGCCACGTTGCCACCTCAGTAGCACAACACGTATCCCGCACCTCACCACTAGTAGCTGAAATCCTTGCCGCCCCACAGCCCAAGGATTTCAAAGCCCCTAGCCTGCATTCCTATGATGGCATAACCGACTCGGTTGACCACCTTGCCATTTTGTAGACCTTGATGCAACTTCACAGAGCCTCCGATGCGAGCTTGTGCATGGCATTCCTAACCACTTTCTAGAGGGCAACTTGGATGTGGTACTCGAGACTAGTCACGAGCTCCATCAAGAATTGGGGGCAGTTTGTTGATCTCTTTACCACCCACTTCAAGACAAGAAAGCGGTGTCTGAAGTCCACCACTAGCCTCCTCAACGTAGTCCATCACCCCGACAAAAAGCTTTGGGACTACATCAAGCGGTTCAACCTGAAGCGATTACAAATGCCCAACCTCGACCCCACCGTCTAGCTCATTGGGGCAGTTAACGGCATCCAACACCCTATCTTGCACTAGAAAATGAAGTTGAACCCTCCAAGCACTATGGAATTCCTTGACCAAGCCACCAAGTTCACATAGGCTAAGGAAGCCTCAGGTCCCGATTAGAGCTAAGCAAAAAAAGGAAGATGTCGGAAGATGAACAGGGGAGCAGCAAACGTAGGAAGAAGAGCAGGTTACCAAGGCGTAGCAAATTGCCTCGTAGAAGAAGTAGGTCTACCTACAGGAGCAACAGATCGTCAGGCCAACATTCTCAAACTCCTTCCATGCAAAACCGGAACTACATAGTCCTAAACGTTAAAAGGGGGGAGATACTGCTGCAAATCAAGTCCGCTGAGTACGTGAGATGGCCACCTCGGATGAGGGGAGACCTAACCAACTGAAATCCCAACAAATACCACCATTTCCACCAGGACATAGGTCACAACACCGAGAATTATCATAACATCAAGGACAAGATTGAGGATTTGATCCGACTTAAAAAATCATTAAATAAGAAGATCGTGACCGACCTGCTAACCAACCAAGAGACGAGCCACTGTCGAGGAGAGATCAGCCTATGTGCGACCCACCACCTACAGAGCGGCCCCTCCGTGGCGTCATCAACATGATCACGGGCGAGTCCATAGTTGCAAGCTATACCACTTCAATAGGCAAGAATTCAATTCAGGAGCTTGTGCACAAAAAAGAGAACCCACCAAAGCGCCCTCGTGTTGAAGAAGTCATCTATTTCACCAAGGATGATGCTCGTGGGGTCCAGCATCTGCACGATGACACCTCATAGTCAAATTAGTAATAAACGATTTTGAGGTTAAGCATATTCTAGTCGACTCCAACATCTCGGTGTACATTATATTCTTGGATGCGTTCAAGCATATGGAACTAGAGAGGAAGGACCTGCTTCCGACCGACATCCCCCTAGTCAGCTTTAGTGCAGAAGTTGTGTGACCTCTAGGCCATATTAATATGCTGGTAAAAGTGGGCTCGGCACCCAACAAAGTCCACTTTAGCCACAATTTCTTAGTGGTAGCAATTGTCTCACCATACAACGCCATTCTAGGCCAATCTATTCTGCATGCCCTCAAAGTCATAGTGTCAACCTACCACTTGGCAATGAAGTTCCCGATAGACCATGGAGTAGGCATAGTGCATGGTGACCAGATGGAATTGCGGAAGTGCTATGTGGCAGCACTTAAGGTCAAAGAAAAGCAGGATGTCAACATCGACCTAGAGCCACCCCCAGAGAATAGTGAGGAAAGAGCTCGCCCAATGGAAGACATTGTCATGGTGCCAATCTCAAATACTGACCCTTCTAAGACGATGCAGATCGACATACACCTCAAGGAACCGCTACACTCTGAACTAGTAAGATTTTTAATTAAAAATTTACATATTTTTGCTTGGTCGGCTGTAGATATGCCTAGCATAGACCCCTTTGTCATAACTCATAGGTTGTATATTGGCCCTTTAGTTAGATTAGTCCGATAGAAGAAAATGAATCTCGCCCATGAGCGGTGGAGGTTGGCAGATGATGATGTTGGAAAGCTCCTCACAGCAGACTTCGTGAGAAAGGTCCAATATCCGAGCTAGATCGCAAACCTAATTCTCATAAAGAAAGCCAACATCAAGTGGTGCATATGTGTCGACTACATAGACCTTAATAGATCATGCCCAAATGATAACTTCTCACTCCCTAGGATAGATCACTTAGTAGACGCGACCTCAGGTTTCAAGCTGTTGAGTTTCATAGACACCTATTCCAGCTACAACTAGATTCAAATGGATCTAGCCAACTAGGAGAAGATGGACTTTGTAATTAAAATGGGCTTGTATTGTTATAAAGTTATGCCCTTTTCTTTGAAAAATGTTGGGCGACCTACCCGTGGCTTGTAAATAAAATATTTTTTATCTTACTGATAATAAAATTGAAGTTTATGTTGATGATATGGTAGTAAAAACTCAATTATCAAATTCTTTAGTTGCCAACCTGAACAGCTTTTTTAACATCCTAAGGAAATATGACATGAAGCTCAACCCGAACAAATGCATCTTCGGTGTCACGTCAGGCAAGTTCCTCGGTTACATAGTGAACCAACGAGGCATCGAAGCCAACCCAAACAAAATATAGGCCATCCTAGATATGTGACCTCCTACTTCGACAAAAGAAGTATAGAGGCTAACAAGTCGGATAGCCGCCCTGAACCGGTTTATGTCTAAGTCAGCTAGGTGGTGCCTTTCTTTCTTCAAATGAGATCAAGAGGTACTTAAGTTCCCTATCAGTACTAATCAGGCAGAACCCAAAAATGAGCTAACACTCTACCTCTCCGCGATTGACGAGGTAGTGAACTCAGTCTTAATTCGAGAGGTGGACAAAGTGCAGCAACTTGTCTATTATGTAAGCAGATCTTGCACGCTGTTGAGACTAGATACCCTAACATAAGAAATTGGCCTTCTCACTAGTTTCAACAGCTCGTAAACAGTGCCCTTACTTTTAGGCCCAAACTATCATCGTGTTCACCGATAGACCTCTAAGGCAAGTCCTACAAAATACCGAGGTGTCAAGGAGACTAACGAAGTGGGCAATCAGTGAGCACAACGATAAAGGCCCAGGTCCTAGCCGACTTCATCGTTGAGTGTACATTCAGCACGTCAACCCTTGAGGACGAGCCTATCTGCACTTCAGATGCTTCGACCAATGTGGCACTCATCCCGACCTAGGATGAAGAGCCCTAGATCCTCCACGTGGATGGCACATCCAATCAAAGAGGAAGTGGAGACAAACTAATCCTCTACAAACCAAGTGAGGTCAAATGGAGTACGCCCTCCAAGTTGCATTCTGAGCACCGAACAACATAACCAAGTATGAGATGCTTATCGCCGAGCTGTCACTAGCAAAGGAGGGTGACATGAAGCACCACATTATTTGCAGCGATTCACAACTAGTGATGAACTAGGTGAATAAATAGTATGAGGCCCAGGAGCCCGCCATGTTGGCCTATTTGGCCAAGGTTAAAGAGCTCTTGCCTAACTTCTACTCTTGGTACATACAATAAATTCCAGGGTCTGAAAACACTAAGGCCAATGCGCTTTCAGAGTTGGATGTTGCAATAAGCATCATGAGGAGAACAATATACATTGAAGACCTACCACGACCATGAAAGAATGGTAGGATCCATCTAATGGACGCCATAAAGGTTGTGGAATGGGTGGGGCGAATTTCAAAAATTTCTTACATTTTTCCAACTGGGAATCATATTCCCTAAATTTAGAATACAATATTCAAGGATCCTACTTAAACCATAATCAAGCCAGATCTATACCAAAAGATAAATGGGAGGAATATACCTGATTCGGAGAAGCAGTATCTCTCAAAGTTGGTGTTCACCCCCAAAGAATGCACCAAGATCCATTCCTACTGAAGATGACAC
The DNA here is from genome assembly GCF_055504915.1 of Nelumbo nucifera. Taxonomy (NCBI): domain Eukaryota; kingdom Viridiplantae; phylum Streptophyta; class Magnoliopsida; order Proteales; family Nelumbonaceae; genus Nelumbo; species Nelumbo nucifera. The sequence continues at coordinate 34,645,036 of NC_142654.1, forward strand.
AGCTGTGGATGGAACAGAACCAGCAGGGTGCGTCCTACACACAGGATCCTTCGCAAGAATCCTCTGGAAACACTAAACATTGAGTCCTTTTCAGTCTTTCTTGCAAGACTGATGTCAAGAACAGATTTCTTGACTTCCTATTTCTGCAAACATCGAATCTTGCAGAGGTAGATGGCTGCGGCAGGAGGAGAACTCTAAGGGCGAAAAAGGCTGAACTGCTTTTTCTTCTTTCTTTGGAGTATGAATGAAATCCAATCTCAATTCGCAGGAGGTATCCCTTGTCTTTCCAAAAATGGTTCGAAATCTGATGTTTTTTCTCTTAGAGTTTCTCCTCCTTTCTTCTTGATTAAGAAACCTCCTAATTAGGAGTTATCCCAATCCAAATCAGTATTTGGATAGGGGATTATCTTAATCCTATCTGCAGGTAAAGTTAGCTTACTCTTGATCTTATCAGGAGGTTACCATATTCAAATCTAATTTGAATTTGGTCTCCCAGAGTGGATAAGGTTAAAAGCCTAATCCTTTTCACTAACATTAATCTCAGATTCGCCCCATATTTGGGTGATCATATCAGCCCAGTTCGAAATGGGCTTTTGGCCCATTAAGTGTACAGTGTTAAACTAGTTTCCAATCTGCTGCCCAGTTGGGCTTCTTTGTATGGCGTGGGACCCAAGCATTGATCTACACACCAGCCACATGGGTTCGGCCTAGCCTTTAATACAAGGCCCAGCCGAATTCATTGAAAAACTCAATAAACCCCTGAGCCCATCATATGGAACCTATGGGCCCAACACTTACATTAAGTGGTCCCTGGACCAAGCCATCTTATAAAAACCCAGGGACTGTGGGCAGGTGCAAGATTAGCCCATCAGGTATTATCCTCAATGGTCTTACACTTAACCTCTCAGCCCTTAATGATCAAGCACTGCCCGACAAGAGAGGACCTCTCCCTCGGCTGCAAGGAACAGTGCCGCACTCTCTACTCACATGGATCCCGGGAATTAAAACCATTTGCAAACATTTTGAAACCGTATATATATATATATATATATATATATATATATATATCTTAATTTTGCAAAACAAAATTCCAATGATTGAAATCAACTGCCGGTAGTTTGGTTTCCATCAGAGAGAATGCATTCCCAATCATTACCCTTTGTCCGACAAAGGGGCTGATCCTGTCACTATGATCACCCACTCAGATGAATTCTCAGACTGTCCCAACATACCCAGGTTTTGATCCCCATCTAAGGATCTCACTGATTGGCATATCAAAGACAGCCCGATCCGACACCTAGTGAAATGTCATAATCGAGTCTAGGGGTCAGGTGTAACTTTCCAGTTTTGCCCATCTGTCTCCAAGGTCCAGGGCAATACTGGAAATCTGGTCCGGTTCAAGGATTCAAGTAATCCCATACTGCATGTGCCTCGGGTCTCACCCTGGTGGCCGAGACAGGCCATCCCAACACTTGGTGGCACACCAGTATCAGCCTTGGCAGGATAAATCTCCCCAGACTTATCCAATGGCTGTGAACATTTAAAACTAACACGAGTCTCTATAAGTGTCCAGTTTTAGGGTCTTACACAGAATTAAACCAAACAACATGAATCAAACATGTACTTTATTTATCTCCATTAAATAACAAAAGTACATCAAATCGGATTGAAGCTAAGGGCATACAAAAACTGTCTAACAGACCAAGTATAGAAAGAGTGGTAGAAGATGTCACTCCCATCATGATCACAAAACCGAGCTGGAAAGATCCGCTCGTTGACTATCTGCACCACAAGACCCTACCAGTAGATCGTAATGCAGCATGGAGGATAGAGCGGTAATCCACTCGCTATGTAATCATTGACGAGCAGTGGTGTGTCTGGAAGCATGTCATTAACCACTTTGGAACACCAGTTTAAACATTTATAATTTTATTCCGATTCTCAAACAACTACTAACGTAGTAAAGTGATGAGAACGGGTCATATCCACAGGGAAGCAGGGGAAAAATAATTACATACTTAGATCCGGGAGAGAGAACACAAAGGGGAGTTGCAGAAATATAAAATTAATTAATTAAAAAAATAGAATTCATTAAAATCAAATTCGAATAGTACTGAGAATAACAAGTGCACAAAAATAAATAAATAATAGAAACAAATAAATTAAAGGAACGAAATAAAAATGTCTAAGAATCCGATCAGAGGTATCTGTCTCTGGATCTCTCCTTCGACACTCGAACTTCTCGAGCTAGGCCTTCCGTCTTACTTGGCCGAATTTTAGATTTGCATAAATGAAATAAAGTACAAATTAAATCTAATAAAAGTAAAATTTGCAGGAAGGAAAAATGAACTAGAAATTAAAGAACAAAAAGTAATTTTAAAACTGAAGAAAAAATGGTTGGGATTCAAGTCCAGAGGTGGCAGTAGTGGCTTAGGCGAACTGCAAGTAGGAACCCCTCCTCTCGCTTGGGCATCCTCCTCTTCCTCTACCCTTGAACTTCTCAAGATTAGTCTTCTTTCTTACTTGGGTGAATTGACCAACCCCTTCTACAGGGCCCCTGGGACCCTTTTTATAGAGAATGGTGGACACAACTAGAAATTGGGAGAAAGATGGGGGGTGGTAGTTGGGATTTAGCAAATTTTGGGATGCCCTTGGGTTTCTAATGGATGGGTAAGATGGTTTTGGGATGATCCTATGGCTGAAAATGGAAGGAGATAACACCTAATATTATGTAGGGCTAAGATTTGGGTGCCCAGAAATAGAGGTTGTAGATTAGAACATCTAGGGTTGAAGGGTTAAGATTAAAAGAATATGTGGTTCCCTAGATTGAATGGTTGGGATATAGGATGGAGGGAGTGGGTGAGATTTAATGGTGAGGAGTTGAATGGTGAGGATTAGCAGAATAGGTGGCACCCTAGGGTTTAGAAGCTACAAAGGAGAACCCTAAAATGGATGGTGGAGATTAGAAGGAGTGGATGATGGAGATTTCACATCTAGGGTGGCTAGGGTTAGTTAAGGAGGAAAAGATTAGGTTAAAAAGGCTCCCTAGGGTTTTCTAATGAGAGGGGAGCATGGTAATATAGTAGGATGGGCGCCAACTGGATTTAGCAGATAGGAGGCGCCCTCATGTTCTCAATTCTTTACAAAAACACCCCCTCTCTCAGTTGGAGTTCACACAAGCTTCCCAAAAACTGCATTTCAGCGGAGAGAATGGCAACAACTTGGTAAATGACAAGGCGAGTTAGGCGACGGCAAGAGAGGAGAAGTGAGAAGAAAATGTCGACTATTGAAGTGTCAAGTGAGGGTTTAGGATTTTAGGGTTGGCCGACTGGGTGTTTGAGGAACATATTTCCTCATTTACCCCTAAGAAATTTATTTATTCCATTAATGTATAAAAGTATATAATATAAAATATATTTATATTATAAATATATCATACTCAGATTTTCATCAAATCGGATGGGGTGAATCTGAGTTCAACCCGATTTTTAATCAGATTCTACTTTAGCCATCCGAATCCAATCCGATATGACATTTATCTCATCTGAATCCAAGATTATTGGATCGGGTTGTGGGTTTATGGGTATTGTTGACAAGCCTACTTGCAACATCCAAAATTTCTCCTAGAGGAACATCGTGTGTCAATTCGAACTCCCTAAGCTATTGATATCAAACAACGAGAAGCAGTTTGACGACATCAAGTTACAATGCTGGTGTGCCAAAATGGGAATCCAATAAAACTTCACCTCGATAGCTCACCCTCAACCGAACAATTAGGCCGAAGTGACAAACAAGGCGATATTGTGTGGACTTAAAGCTCGGCTCTCTCAAGCTAAAGGTTTATGGGTAGATGAGTTTCCTTGTGTTCTGTGGGCCAATCAGACGACAATAGGCGAGACCCCCTTCAACCTAACGTATGGGACCGAGGTCATCATTCTGACGGAGATCGAAGTACCGACCTTGCAATTCGAGGCATACGAAGAGGGGACAAACAAGGACGGGATGCAAACTAACCTAGACCTGGTATAGGAGGTTTGTGACTTGGACTATATACAGACCGTAACGTACCAATAGCAGGTAGCTTGGTACTATAACGCCTGAATTAAGAGACATCAATTCTAAGTTGACGACTTAGTACCCCAGAAGGTTATGGCATCTAAGCCCAGCTTGGGAAAACTAGGTTTGAGCTGGGAAGGCCCCTATATAGTGTCAAGGGTGATCAGTGAAGGAGTATACAAGCTCAAAAATTTGGAGGGAGGCAGGTACTCTCTGTGTGGAACATTGACAATTTGAATAAGTACTACCTATGAAGACTCCAAAGTTTCAACATGCATCCGCCGAAGCTTAGAATTACACTAAGTACAGAAAACATTAACCACCCACTATGGCGACCTGGTCAAGCCTATTTACACTATAAGCACTTTGGCTAAGAAATTAAAATGGGGATTGAGGGGCATTTTGGTTGCCCCACACAATTATTGACACATGGATGCTGGTGATAACGTAGCGTCTAGCATAGCGAAGCAGCTCACCAAAGTGACATGTGGCAGTTAGCATCAGGTATGCGGCTGATCTAGAGCAAGCTCGGCCTACAATGTCTAGCATAGAAGAGCAGCTCGCCAAAGTGACATGTGGCAGTCAGCATCAGGTACGCGACCGAGCTAGAGTGAGCTCAGCCCACAACATCCAGCATAGCAGAGCAGCTCGCCAAAGTGACATGTGGCAATCAGCATCAAGTACGCGGCCAAGCTAGAGCGAGCTCGGCCCACCAACTCGCCCGAAATAGTCCCGCAAACAACGCCCACGTAAGCGCCGTAATCGTAACCTTGAACAGTATGCCCCAAACTATGGAAACAACTTCGAAGAAAATTCAGAGATGTCACCTGATGGCTCCTGAACCACAGATAGCTATAAAAAAAACCCTAGAATCACTCTGAAAGGTATACACTTTGATACTCTCAAGCTCCCTAACATTCTTAGAGATTACTCCTACACACTCACTAACTTAAGCATCGGAGTGCCCTCCCCAGGTAAAAGCTACCTGGGAACTCTCACCTTCTTCTCTTTTTACAGCTCACTTCAGCTCGGATACCTAGCTCGCAATTCGTCCACACAGCTCATCCATACAACTCAGCCCAGCTAGATTGCTGTCAGTCGGAGTCCAAGCCACAACACACGAGGGAGCATCTAGATTGTGCATCATCAATTGGCACCGTCTATGGGAAACGCAGCAAAAAGCTTGTGTTTCTTTTTATTCATCTTTTTCTCTCATTTCATTCAAAGAAGCCTTTCAATGGTGATCCCCTCTATCAATAATGCCAATGACCAGGTGCCGACAGTCACAATAGGTCAAATTGATGTTCCTCTACCACTAACAGATGCGCAAGAAAATGTGAACATCCCACCCTCGCCTCCAACTGTAGATTCCATGACACCTCCCGCAGTAGTGGACGTGCAGTAGTTCAACGACTTGGTGCATGTGTGCACAACATGTTCGAACGAATGCAGTCATGGAAAAACATATTCACCTTAACAACAACAGTATCAACAGCAACAGCAACAGTAGCATCAACAACAACAGCAACATCAATAGCAATAACAGTATCAACAACACCAACAATAGCAACCGCAACAACAATTCCAATAGTGGCAGCAATGGCAACAATATCCACAGTAGTGGAATCCTGTAGTGCCCAATCATCTTGTGTCTCGAGATGGCCAGTAGGTACTACATAATAGCCAACAACAATCGTTTAATAGCCAGTAAGTGCTAGCCAACAACCAGGAGGTCCCGAGGAGCAATCAGTGGCTGCTGCCTTAGAACAATGTCATGAACAGTGAAAACCCACATCGCCCATGGATATGTAGTCAGATTCAAGTCCCAGACCTAGTCGTCCGGAATGAACAGGCCCCAGCAGAGAGCCAAGCTGAGGTTTCTGCTGAGACCAATGTTACCAGTTCCACCGAATGCACTAGGAGGAAGACCAAGAAGCGCACACACCGTGCAAGAAGAAAGATATGGCTCGCCCGCACGAGCAGTAGGGCCCAACACGAGGAAAACAGTGCAGTAACCAGCAAGACAGTCTCCCTCTCAGAGTAGCCTAGCCTAACACATGAAGCCCCCACTAGCACTTGAAATTCTTAAAGCACCACGTCCGAAGAACTTCCGAGCTCCAACTTTGGAGTCCTACAAGTGAAAGACAAACCCAATGCAGCATGTGAACAGCTTCCAATATCTCATGCTCCTCCATGGAGCTAACGACGCCAGCATGTGCATCGCATTCCCCACCACGTTGAAGGAGGAGGCTTGGCTTTGGTATTCCAGACTAACACCAGGATCCATTAAGAACTGGTACCAGTTCGCCAAACTTTTCATCAATTAATTCGCTACTAGTAAGAGACTCCAAATCAACAACCTACTTGTTCAACGTTGTCCAGAAGTCGAATGAGACACTCAAAGAATATATTAGGAGGTTCAACATGGAGAGTATACAGATTTCAGGCATGGGTCCCGTTGTACATCTCATAGCCACAAAGAAGGGTGTGAAACATCGCAAACTGAAATGGGAACTTGAGCTACACCCTCCAGCCACCATGGAAAAATTCCTTGACCTAGCACACCACTTCATCAAGGCAAAGGAAGTAGTGGGGACAGAGTCTTACATAGCAAGAAAAAGAAAGCAACTTGAAGAAGAAGTGAGTACAAGTAGAACCAAGCGGAGGAGTAAGTCGCCAAAGAGAAGTAGGTCGCCTTAGACTTAGAGTAGGCACAACAACTCACCACGAAGAAGAAGCAAGTCACCTTGGAGCAGGCGCAACAGCTCGTCACAAAGAAAAATCAGGTCACCTTGGAGTAGGCGCAACAACTCGTCACGAAGAAGAAGCAGGTCACCTCGGAGTAGATGCAATAGCTCGTCACAAAGAGAAGTAGGTCATCTCAGAGTAGGTGCAACAACTTTCCACGAAGAAAAAGTAGGTCACCTCGGAGCAAGCACAACAACTCGCCATGAAGAAAAAGCAGGTCACCTCGGAGTAGGTGCAACAGCTCGCCATGAAAAAGAACAGGTCGCCACCTTGGGGCTCGACTCAACGACAAGCCACTACACTTTTGTACAGCAGCTCACCTTTGGCAAGTTGTAGAGAGAACTTAGTTCGCCTCCGCTGTTAACCAAACTTAAGACTGAGGACGATCTTAAACTTCACCTCTTCACAAGTGACGAGGTGATTAGCTCAGTCCTAGTAAGAGAAGTAGATAAGACACAATAACCTCTCTACTACATTAACAAGGTCCTGCACATAGCGGAAATGAAATACCCCAACATAGAGAAGCTCGCCTTCGCATTGGTGCTAGCCGCCCGGAAACTAAGACCCTATTTTCAAGCCCACGACATTGTGGTATTAACCGATTGACCTCTGAAACAAGTCCTCCTAAAGCCCGAGGTCTTGGGAAGACTCACCAAATGGGAAATCGAGCTCAGTGAATATGATATCCGGTTCGAACTGCACATAGCTATTAAAGTGCAAGTTCTGGCAGATTTCCTTGCCAAGTGTACCTTCAGCTCGTCATTGTCCAAATAGATAGAGCTGGAAGCGGAAGCCTCATCCAGCGTGGCACCTTCTTCTCACGAGATAGCGAATTAGGACAAGGAGCCCTGGATACTTCACATAGGCAGCAAATCCAACCTGGGTGGAAGCGGATTTGGGTTAATGCTATACGGACCTTGCGAGACAAAGCTGGAGTATGTGCTCCGGTTTCAGTTTTGAGCATCAAGTAATGAGGCTGAATATGAGGCCCTACTAGCAAGATTGACGTTAGCAAAAGAAGTGGGAGCTAGACACATAGTGATATGTAGTAATACGCAGATCGTCACAAATCAGGTAAATGGGGATTACGAGGCTCGGGAACCCTTCATGGCAGCATACCTCGCCAAAGTTAGAGAACTCCTCCCCAGTTTTGACTCTTGGTACCTCCATCAAATTCTAAGATAAAACACAGAGGTTGATGCCCTTTCTAGACTTACGAGTATGATTGACTCGACAAAAAGAACGAAACGTAGCTTAGCTCATAGAATGAAAAACAGGTCGCTACATGAAATGTAGGCAATCAACTGTACAGAAGATACTATAGGTGAGAAACTCTATAGAAGATATTACGACAAATAGCTCGCTACGTGATAGTAGGTGAGTAGCTCTGCAGAAGATATTTCATAGAGTCGAGTTGGAAATGCAGCTTAGTTCATAGAACGGAAAGCAGCTTGCTACGTGATAGTAGGTGAGCAGCTCTATAGAAGATCATACACTATCATATCTACAATGCCTGCGCCGAACTAATAAAGCAAGCGACCTATGAAACAACTAGACCAATTACACTTTCTGAGAGTTACTCTCTTCGTCGAGCTAACGCTGGCTCGAGAGTGGGGGGCAATTGATGAGGGGTAATTTGGTCCTCCGAATCGTACAACGACATGTAGCTTCCGGATGACACCTCAACGCCAAGTCAACGAACTAGCTCAGTAAAATTAGCTCGGAGCATCTCAACCAGGCCGAACCGAACAAGTTAAACCGGCTATGAGAGAAGATCAAGATGAATCAACAGTCGAAGCAAGCTGACCCAAAATGCCCTAAAGAGCTTCTACTCTCTTCGTCTACTAAGCAGTGACTCGAGAGTGGGGACAATTGATGAGGGGAATTTTGGTCGCCCCACACAATTATCGACACGTGGACGCTGGTGATAGTGCAACATCCAGCATAGCGAAGCAGCTTGCCAAAGTGACACATGGCAATCAGCATCAGGTACGCGACCAAGCTAGAGCGAGCTCGGCCCACAACGCCCAACATAGCAGAGTAGCTCGCCAAAGTGACATGTGGCAATCAGTATCAGATACGTGACCGAGCTAAAGCGAGCTCGGCCTACAGCGTCAAGCATAGCAGAGCAGCTCGCCGAAGTGACACATGGCAGTCAGCATCAAGTACGCGACCGAGCTAGAGCAAGCTCGGCCCACAGCGTCCAACATAGTAGAGCAGCTCGCCAAAGTGACACCTGGAAGTCAGCATTAGGTACGCGGATGAGCTTGAGCGAGCTCGGCCCACCAGCTCGCCCGAAATAGTCCCGCGAACAACACTCACGTAAGTGCCGTAACTATAACCGTGAAACCAGCTTACCGAGTTGACCGCCACAAGACCCGCAAGCCCTGTAACCATTGCGCAAATCTAGCAACTGACAGTCCAACATGCCCCAAACTGTAGAAACAGCTCCGCAAAAAACTCAGAGATGTCGCCTGATGGCACCTGAACCTCATATAGCTATAAAAAGACCCCAGAATCACTCTGAAAGGTATGCACACTATACTCTCAAGCTCCCTAACATTCTCAGAGATTACTCCTACACACTCACTAACTTAAGCATCAGAGTGCCCTTCCTAGGTAAAAGCTACTTGGACACTCTCACCTTCTTCTCTTTTTACAGTTCACTTCAACTCGGATACCCAGCTCGCAGCTCGTCCACACAGCTCAACCCAGCCAGATTGCTGCCAATTGAAGTCCGAGTCATAGCACACGGGGGAGCGTCTAGATTGTGCATCATCAAGGATGCCAAACCGCCTTCAGCTCTAAGGCACCCTAAGATGACCTCGGGAGGCATCGGCAATAAAAGGCCAAAAGTTCAGCAACATTCTGACTTGGCTAGAATCTTAACAGGCCAATTCTCTTTTGACACCTCGGCGTTAGTGCACCTCATCACCTCGGCTCACATTTTATACTTTAAGTGGCATTTGATAACACTTTTCAGACCTTTGAAGTCTAAACATGTTGCTTTTTAAATGCCACCTTTGTTTGGGTTGCCCTCTAATTAATAGATTTGTAACCCAAATTTAGATCTTAATTGATAAGAGGTAGAACAGGTCCTTAACGCGATCAAACACATTTTCAGACCTGTGTGAAAGACATAAATGTCCTCGCAAAATTTTTAGAATGATTTGTTTTGTCCTTCATATAAAATCGAAAATATAGGTCATTCGACATCTTCACTGGGATGAGAATGAAGCTCCACCGCCATCAAATTCTCTTACAGGTATGGTTTCAATTTGCATATGGATTTGATTTCTTCATGTTTTCTTCCACGAGCATAGGGTTTCCATTTTCTATTGATTTTTTTTCTCCAGTTTCTCAGTATCCAATCTCTTGCAATTTCCATTTGCTATTGATAGCATCTTCGATTTTATCCAGTATCTCGTAGGTATGTCTACTTCATCCTTTATTATCATTGTTTCTTGCTTTGTTTCATCCAGCATTCTTGTTTTTCTTCTCCATTGCCGTTGTTTATTGCTTGTAGTGTGTCATGTTTCCTTGTATTTTATCTTCTCCGTGAAACTCTATTCTGGTTAGGGTTTAGAATTCATATACACTTGGAACTGTTATAGCAAACCCAAATATGTATTGGAATAGTTGGGACTGTTCTAGCAAATCTCCACTACCGTATTGGAATACTTAGGATTCACCATTGTCGTTTCTCTTTATCATACTCTATTACAAGGAATAGTTGGGATTGTTATAGAAAATCTCATTTGTATTGGATAACTAGGCTGGTGATTAAAATGTACTTTTGTTTTATAACAAAAGCAAAACATTTTTCAATAAATAGTTCAGTAAGGAATTAGTATCAAAGTTTTCAAGGATAAAAATAAAGAAAAGAAACTCTAGTTGGATAATTAGTTTAATAAATTAGTATCTTTTAATTATTTCTTTAATTTATAAAAATTATTTTAATTTTTATTTATGTAAATTATTAATTGTAAGTTATTAATTAGTTTAATTTTATTAAGTATAAATTATTTTAATATTTTTTAATTTTAATCGTGTTATTTATTAATTAGTAACTTTTAATTTTTATTTTTTTATTCTTATTGTTTCAATATTATTTTGAAGTTGAAAATTATTTTTTATGATATAATGTGAATTGAACTCAAAATTTCCAAATTATACGTTCTAGGGGTAAAATAGTAAAAGCAATGAATTTTAAATGCTAAAGGGTTGATCCAATACAAACAAACTTATTAATTCAGAGCCTCTAAAAAATAGAAAAGCAACTATGTTTCTTTTCATATTTCAAACCCAAATAATATCTTTTTAACTTTTAGATTTCTGATTTATCAAACAACACCTTAGCCTATTTTCTAAAACAGAAAATAAAAGGTGCAAGGGGGGCACAATGTATGCAAAAAAAGGAGACTTCATTGATCGAAAAAAGTACATCGCTACTGGAGAAAATAAATAAATAAATAAAGAGGAAACATTTAGAGCACATAGGCTTGAAGTACAAAAACTCTCAAAAGACAAGAATAGAAATCCCCTTATCAGCAGCTACACCTTTCGCCTGCGCACCCATCAGACGAGTCATCTCGGGCCAAGGATTAACAACGAGCTGCTCCTTTCACCGAATCGATATCGACTTAGGAGTGGAGGCAATTGATGAGGGGTGATTTGGCCCTATATGAACATCACAACACATGGCACCAGATGGACATCAACTTCAAGAGCACTTCAATTCGGACACCTCACACCCATCTCGGCTTTCTCGACCCCACCTCGGCAGGACACCCCGTGGACACCTTGGAATGTGTCAATTCGGCGTAAGAGGCGACCTGCCTCCATTGACCTAGCAGAGGTCTGGTCGACGACCTATGCGACGTGGAAAGCGATCTCCTCCGCGAGCGAGTTGTTGCCTCCGACTTCCTCGGGATCACGGCACTACATCAACAGAGCTAACTACTACCCCACACATTTCGGGCGCAACTAGATAAACACTATCCGCTTACATGAAGCTCATATCTGAACGTAAAATCACATTCGAACCAGACGGGCCAAAGATCTCAGACACGTTTTGTGGAGCTCACAAGAAGATGCCCCATTCCTTTGAAAAGATACACACCCTTTAGCTATTAACAACTCTATCTCTCTCGCTTTCTAGCTCTCCCAAACAATTTGATAAGCTTGACATGACAGTTATACGATGCGTCTCAAATATAACTCTAACCATAGTATTATGTGATGGTAAGCGAAAATAATTTTTCTTTTTTTTTTGTTTCAAAAGAATTGAACCCATCACCACCTTACGCAACACGTGGCAAGAACTAACAGCAATGGGGAATTCTGCCGAAATTGGGGAGTCTAGGATAAGGATATTTGGGGTGGGGACCTGATCTTTCTACCTTATAGATCCTAGATCCCAAGTACCTAGTGGAATCATCGAATATTAACATTGACACGTGGAAAGTAAAAATCACACTGACCAATCCTCGTTCCATTTTTGTTGTTTTTTTCTGAACTTCCGAACTGAAGACATTCTGTCCGATCAGGTCGGCCCAGGCCGGCAGGGGCGAGCATCATTGAGGTCTGCAGACAGATATTTAAAGATATTTGATATTTCTACAGCGAAGAAGCTTCCATGTCCTGATATCCATGATTTCTTTATAATTCCTTTTTCTTGGAAAGTGGTTCGGGTTTTGTCAATAAAAACAACATTCTCTCTATCTCTGTATCTTCAACTCTTCATAAATTAAACGCAACTTTCACAGCTCTACCACCCACCATCACCTCTAATCCTCTATCCTCGCCTCCGCCACCTTCACTGGCACCGGCATCACCTCAAAGCCCAATTCTTCTCGTTCACGTCTGTTTTCTCTGGACAGAATCAAACACATGGCTGTGATACCCAAACAGAATCCATCGCCTGCCGTCGTAGAGACCGTCGATGAGATTATGAGAATCTTCCGGTCACTACCACCCAGACCCACATTGGATGAGGTTGAAGCAGCGATGTCTGTTCTCAGAACTGTAAATAGTGAAGAGCAGATGAGGCTTGATGAAATATCTCAAGAGGATAAGCCCCCAGATGTCCCAGAGGAGCTGTTCGCTGTGTTGCAGGAATCAAAGAGGACCATGGTCTTGTTGCAGAGCCATGAACAAAAGAGAGAAGCTATTTACCTTACTGATCTTGAGAAGAAGTTTCAGACCTTTGATCAGCTTATCCAGAGAGCTTCTGAGTTGGTTTCTGGAGATACCCAGAACCAAAAGAAGGCTGATTTGACTTTCTTAGTTTCGAAAATTGAAGGAAAGAATGTTGTTGCCATTAGTGATGAGAGTGTCATCAAGATAAAGAAGGATGAAGGGGCAGAGTCAAAAACAAAATCAGATGTCGCAAAGGGTTTATTCCGTAGCTATTCCTCAAAGGCCGGGCTCTCTTCAGGTCAGATAGGATTTTTCTCCTTGTTATATCATGTTCTCTTTTCCATTCTTAAAGACTCTGGTTCTTCCTTTTTTCACCTCACTTATGCATTGAAAGCTATGTTATTTAATTGATACATATGATCTTTAAGAAACCGAAAGAAAAATACATTTGATTCTACCAAAGAAGAAAACCCTTTTCCTTTTCTTCTCATATGGGGATTGATTTACATCTAGCTGTTTAGTCTGTTAAATAAATCCAAGAGGAAAAAAATCCCAATTTTAGCTGCATACCTGTTTAGTCTCTATTAAACATCAAATCCATTTTTTCTTCTTTTTTTTACTTCAATTTGTGGAGAAGTTAGTTAAGTTTGCAGATATTTTCACTGTTAATCTATATAAATATATATGCTGCTCAATATCTCCTTGATGAATTAGTTCTGACTGATTGAATTAGCTAATTCCCATGTGGTTTTGGATTGTTCAAATTCCTTCTATGATCTAAACGTTTTGGATACATCTGCAGGTGAAGGAGGTACAGAGAAATTAAGCTTAATGAAGGTTGCTGGCCTAATCGAGACCTCCTCTAAAAGTGGAGCTGGTGTTCTTGACCTACAAGGGAAGTTGATGGATCAGATTGAGTGGCTTCCAGCATCAATTGGGAAATTAAATGATGTGACTGAGTTAAATTTATCTGAGAATCGAATCATGGCTCTTCCATCCACCATTGGCAGCCTCAAAGCCTTGATGAAGCTTGATGTCCATGCAAACCAACTGATAAGTCTTCCTGATTCATTTGGAGATCTAATCAATCTGACTGATCTGGACTTGCAGGGAAACAGGTTAAAATCTCTGCCTGCTTCTTTTGGGAACCTGACGAATTTGATCAATCTTGATTTGAGTTCAAACCAGTTTACCATACTACCAGATGCAGTTGGAAATCTAACTGGCTTAAAAAGGTTGAATGTGGAAACAAACGAGCTCGAGGAACTTCCTTATACGATTGGGTCGTGTTCTTCGCTTGTGGAGCTGAGATTAGACTTCAATCGGCTAAAAGCACTTCCTGAGGCAATTGGAAAGCTTGAGAATTTAGAGATACTTACATTGCACTATAATAGAATCAAAGGGTTGCCTACAACAATGGGCAATCTTTCTGAGCTGAAGGAACTTGATGTCAGCTTCAATGAACTTGAGTCAATACCAGAGAACTTGTGCTTTGCAACCAATCTTGTGAAATTGAATGTTGGAAGGAATTTTGCAGACTTGACAGCCCTGCCAAGGTCAATTGGCAATCTTGAGATGCTTGAGGAGTTGGACATAAGTAACAACCAAATACGGATTTTACCAGAATCTTTCAGGTTCCTGTCGAAGTTGAAAGTTTTCTATGCTGATGAGACTCCATTAGAAGTGCCACCAAGAAAAGTAACTAAACTGGGTGCTCAGGTAATGTTTATTAAAAACATTTAGCTTTCTGGATTGAGTTAATGGCTTAGTTGGAGAGTACTGTCTTTGTCTTCCATTGTTGAGGGCATTAGCTCAATCTGAACTTACAAGAAAGAACTTAAGAAAGTAAAATTAGTTGTTAATGTGGAAGTTACTAACATTTTCATCTCCATTCCTCAGGCGGTGGTTCAGTATATGGTTGATCTTGTTACAGAAAAAGATGTGAAACCTCAACCACTGAAGAAGAAGAAAGGGACCTGGTTTTCATTTTGCTTCTTATCTCGACCTTACCAAAAGAATCTGACCAAAAGTGGAAAAGCAAGGAAAGCTTGAGTCTTACTGTTTTCTCTCATATGCTAGTTTTGTACATGAAATGTTCTCATAAGTTATCTTGTTGTTATGTTTCATTTTTCTGTTAACTTTCCTTATTTAGTCATCAAAATTTTAATAATCTCAACTGTAATTGTCTTGTGTAGGTCACCATTTGCTCTTGTACAGCCTTTCATTTCTTCTTGTCCATATTTGGCCATGTAATATTGTGCCTCTTAATTGTACTCATTTGCTGAAATAAATTCGACCGAGTTATTTGTATCTTTTATTACAATATATCTTGATTCTTGAATGGCTTTTGTGGAAGCAATCTCATAATGAAGATAGTATAGAATAAATTTTATCCTCTTAAGTCTTAACCTTCATCTTGGCCAAGACATGTTTTGACTGTTTGTCTTTGGCTAACAGGAGGAACCAACGACTACAATCCATTTGATGGAACCAGACTTAAGTGACTGGATGTTTATGGCTATCTGATCTTGCATTCATTGAATTGGTTTCCTTTAGGGGCTACACTTGATTATTGATCTGATGGGTTTGGTATGGAGATTATGATCACAAAGCCTAAACCGAACAGCATTTCTGTGGTACTATATTTAGGGTCCATTAGCTTCTCAGTCGGAATCGGAATCGAAATCCTTTGGAATCAGAATTGGAATGGTCTATTCCCATAGTCTGTTTGGTTCAGACAAGAATAGGAATGGGAATTAGAATCAGCAGGAATTTGATTTCATTCCCAAAAGAGGAGCAGGGAATGGCCATTCCATCCAATGGAGGAATGCCATTGCCATTCCAGCAGGAATGAGAATGGGATTCTAATTCCGCCCAATCAAACAGTTAGAATCCGAATAGCCCATTCCAATTCTAATTCCAGACCCCTATTCCCACGAACCAAACAGGGCCTTAATTGATTCTCAATGGATTAACATAATCATCAGTTTCCATCTCAAAACAGAAATAACTTATTGCCAAGTTGTTCAAATAAAGTATGATAAAACTCTTGGGTTTGTACTGGGGACTGGAGACTATTATAGAGATCGCACACTCTGTGATTAATGCATTCTTTGATTGAGTGATTAAAAAATGGCTATAACACCTTAGACCCTGAAACCGCTTATCTTTTTTCAAAAACAATGACTGTGAATCTGTTGTCAATGCTTGGCTGTTTTTTCAGTTTGGTGGGCCCGGCCCATCCTTGAAGCTTTTAGACAAACACGTTTGTTTTTAATTTGTATTCTGGTCTTCTAGAGAGATCTTCCCTTTTTTCCCCAATAAAAAGGTTAAAAAAATAGGTCAAACCTCCCTCAGAAGAATATCTCAAAAACTAGACGGTTTTGGATTTGTCTGTTTTGTCATCTTTGATTAATTTCTATGATAAAACACCGTACCTAAAACACTTTAACAATTATGTGAATTCAAATGAATTGATTGACTTCATTATCATCATTATCAGTTACATAACCTTTCGATTCCATTGATTGGTTTGATTATCAGTTTGGTACCATGCCTTTACATGATTTTTACTTTAACTTTTTAAGTAGATGATATAATTAAACATGACTTCAACTGTGGGCTATATATATAGTTGAAGTAATTAATATGGCTAATTGTTCAAATATATATATATATATATATAAGTATTTATGATTTTAGAGTGGGTTTATTGATCAACCCCCAAGCCTGGCCTGGACCTAAGTCAAATCCAAGTGCATCAAATTACAGTACCGGCTGGGCTTGGGTTAGGAATATCAGGTTTAACATCAAGTTCGGCCTGGGTTTGGGCCTTAAGCTTCAATTTTAAGGTCAGACCCAGATTGACCATAAACTTGACTCAACCTGCCCGACTTGCACCCTTACATCTACCAGATACAAAGAAATAAAAAGTCATTTTTCTAGCATAGCAGTTGTTTTTGTTTTGAAAACCAAAACCACTCATATTGATGAGCCCCCCTCCCCCAAGCTTTTTTTTTTAACTTACATTAATTAAAAGGTTTTAATTTTGGAAAATTTTATGGTTTTGAACCATCCTCTATGCACAAAATAAACGGCCTAAACCCTTTTTGTTTCGAAATAAATCCTTGTGTTAATTTTCATTGTCATTCATGTGTTATCTGAAAACGAAATTGAATGACATTCAAATTTCAAAACCAAGGTTGGACAGTCAATATGGGTTCCTTGACAAGGTTTTTTCATGTGGATGGATGATGAATACACTTGTGGAAATTGCCAAAACAGATATCCCTTGTTTGGGTTGAAAAAGATTGTCTTTGAGCCTCATATTGATGTGCCTTTCTACCACACTTCTGCTAGAGTATTCCCTTCTATTTCAAACCAAACAAAATAAAGAAAAAACTCATGTTTTCTCTTTTTTTCAAATCAAACAAATATATAGTCTGACTTCTTCCTTCTTTTTAATTGATAAACAACATATACAGTCTTGACTATGTGCATATATCTTAAAAATAAAAATTTATTATGCATTGTAGACTAATTAAACCTTGACGATTGTGTCTTCACTTCTCAATTATGTTGATATTCAAAGAGTAAAAAACTAAAAATTTTGGTCATCAATTCTGTCTCGGATTTAAAAAGTATATACTAGTCTTGACAATTAATATGGTTTACTGAACCTTAACTATTTTCATGGTCAAATTCATATTCAGGTAAGAGACATGCATATATTTTTTTCCTTCTTGTTTGGTAGATATGCATATCTTAAATCTTTGTAGAAGCGTATAATATGTTAAATAAACCAAGAAACTAGAACCCCCACCCCTTGAGCTATCAACTTACACTCCTTATAGTTTGGAGTTGAGTTGCTTACTCCACCCTTCTATTACTGATGAAAGATTAGTTGAACTAAATAGCTGTTTTACGGGCTGCGGGACCAATCGTTTTTCTCCACACACTAGCTATAAATGCAAGTGAGAGATTTCGCACTTGGCTCACTGCCGGATTCGAATTAAATAGAATATTCGATTTGATAATCGAAATCGAATTCGAACATGGATTTTTAATATCCATCGGATATCAAATTGAATTTGAATATTAGTATACATAATCAGTTTTGAATTCGAATATAACCTGATTTGATTCGATTTAGCCATATGCACTTTATGGCTGGTATGGAGCAAAATGATTGTTCCAACAGCCTAATGAAACAGTTATCAAGTTCAGCTAATCCATTCTCTCATTAACTTGCCATTAATTTTATTAACATGTGCTAAGAGTACAAATACCAAAATGTATAGTGCAAAACTTGTATACAGTGGTAGGGCCAAGGACTTTTCTTTTGAGGGACCTAAGTTATATAGCATTTTTTTTGGTTTATGGTAATGAAAAAGGTTATATTAAGTTGATTACTTAATAGAATATTGTTGCAGAAAGTTAAAAATGCATAAATGATATGAAAGGTGAGAGAATTGCAACATCTTTCAGTTATAGGTTTTGTGAAAGAGCTTGCTTGTTGCTTTCCCCTGGTACAACTTATTGGAAAAACCAAGAAAATGGAAAAGGGAGTTGGCGAGGTAGGGTTTGAAGAGAAATAGGGTGGGAGGGTTTGGGTCTATTTTATGACTTCTTCTAGAGAAAAAAAAAAGTAAACATTTTTTTAATTTTGGGAGTTAAGTGGAGGGGGGTGTTAGGGAGTTAGAGAGAAGTCTTAACATTTTGAGCTCATTTGGGAGGGCTTCTGCATTGATTGAGTGGTTTTGGAGAAGCTATCAAAACTAGCTTTACTAGAATGTTGAATTCTTAGCTCAATAATAGCACATTTTGGCTTTCCAGGGTTTTCACCAAACACAACTTACTAACCTTCCATTTGGGGCCTACTTTGCAACATCTTCTGAACCTTATATTTTCACTATACATATTTGTATGTGCACTCTTCCCAAACTGAGTCAAAGTGTTCATATGACATTGGAAAAATTCTTTAAAAGCCCATTTTACCCTTCTATGAATCCTACATATTATGTGAACAAGAATATACCCCTTTATATTTTTTGAAGGGACAAACTTTTTTTACCACACTCAATGTGGTAAAATTGTATCTAGTGTTTTTTTTAGGAAAAGAAAATCCATTATATATCTAAGTCATTGTTTTTTTGAAACTTCATTTAATCCTATTTCTCATATACATGTTTGTATAGAATTTTTTTTTGTTTATTTCTTATCTTCTTCTAAGTTTCAATTTTAGTTAAAAACTATCAAGCATGGACTAGCATGTTTACTTCTTTTCTTCTTATATTTCCTATATAAATTAGCATGCTTGATGCTTCCTATATTATGTATTTTTTATTGAAACAACAAACTTAATAATGTTACCCTTCTGATAGCTAGGGAACTTTGTCCCCATTTTAAAGCACATTAATTTAAACTAGCATGAGTTGAATCAAGTTAAGAATTGGGCTATTTGAGCTCGACTCAACTCAAAAACTTGGATCTTGATTGAGTTTCATGCTTCCTGTTCGAACTTGACTCAAATCGATACTCACAAGCTACTTGAGCTTGGCTCAACTTGATTAGATTATAAATAAAGTAATATAAAAAATATTATAAATAAAAATATTATGTATTTTTTATTGAAACAACAAACTTAATAATGTTACCCTTCTGATAGCTAGGGAACTTTGTCCCCATTTTAAAGCACATTAATTTAAACTAGCATGAGTTGAATCAAGTTAAGAATTGGGCTATTTGAGCTCGACTCAACTCAAAAACTTGGATCTTGATTGAGTTTCATGCTTCCTGTTCGAACTTGACTCAAATCGATACTCACAAGCTACTTGAGCTTGGCTCAACTTGATTAGATTATAAATAAAGTAATATAAAAAATATTATAAATAAAAATATATTGTGAAACCTGATTATATATTTATTTATTTTATAAATAAAATATATTAAAAAAAATAATAATTTAATATAAGCTCGACTAGGCTCATGAGCTGCTCAAGCCGAATATTACAAATCTTGTACCTGATTATCTTTGAGTTGAGTTGAGTTGGAGTATTTAGTAAGCCCAGCTTGAATAGCTGGGCACCATGATCCCCGTATGCTTTTCTTCTTTAATATATTGAGCTTTCTAATATAATTCCTAATTGTAATGACCTTGATTTGAGTCTAGATCTGTTACCAATACAACTTATACATCTCAAACATGATTACCGTCTAAAAAGTGTGACCGATGACACTAAGTATGAAACATGATGGAGATGTGTGGTTATAGATCATGTTTGGTAGCAGATCCAGATTTCCTTGGTTTATTGCTCAGGGATTGATATCTATACCATAGCGGAGATGCATCTTCTTCCTACTGATGGAAGACAGAATTTTCGGGCATTAAACATACATTTTGAGGCCGTAAAACTGTATTTTGTGTTCGTAGCTAGGTTAACTTATTAATTTCAAAATTATATTAAAAGACAAAACTGATATTTTATCATTAATTAAGGGTATTTTGATGAAATACTTATTTTTGTCTTAATTCCATCTCTTCCATTAATAAACACCTACTAATTCATGCTCTACAGGATATAATTAAGTTGGACCAATCAGGTACAACCAGTTGGCCCGGAAGCACAATTTCTCGATAGATCAAATTTTATGTGCCCAAAATTACTTTAATTCGGTTGTGTATAAATATATTCCTAGGAACTGTAATATGGCTTCTCATAATTGCTTCAAACAAGTGTTTTTGATAGAGATTGTAATTGGTAGGGAGCCCTTTAGTTTGTATTGAACAGTTTGTAAATTCCGTAATGTTATTTTATCTATTAAAAAAAACATCTAGGAGTGTAATTTGAGAGGACTCGGTTGGGTTTTAGTCAAAATTTGAATGAACTTGACTTATTTGACCCATGTAAGTGCATTTACATAGGTAAATGTGTTTCCTAATTCGAACGCTTATATGTTGTGGGGGCAATTTTGACGTTTTAACCTTTTTCATTTACCTTTCATTCGGAAAACCAAACTTGTCCGATTACGAGAAGGGTATCATGCGAAAATGAAATTTACCATGAATCCCACTTGTTCTTGAAATTCGAATATAGGTAAATTGGTCAATGGGTCCCACTTGTTTTTGAAATTTGAACGAAACAATGTAAAATGTTAATTTGGGCCAACCCAAGTTGCATCACCCTAATCCATCATATAATAGAAGCCCACCCTAGAATGCCAGGCCAAGGCCAACATTTCAACGGTTTCTTCATCCGTACATGGATCCAAGTTTAGTTGGACCCGTTTCATGCTCTTGTGTCTCTCTCAAGTGGGTGGCATGTTGGTAGCGTTTTTTGGGTAGCAGATCTTGACACTTTTGCAATAGACAATATTTGCTGCAATCATGGTTGCATGTAGCGGTGAAAACTGGTCGAAATTTTGAAATGAATAAGGTAATGTCCGATTTTGAATCTAATTAGAAAATCTGATATCCGAATTCGATTTAATATCTAACAGATATTAAAAATTAATCTGAATTCGAATTTGATTAAATATTTGAATATTTAATCCTGATTCGAATTCAATTAATTAATTATTTTAGATAATTAATAAATATATAAAATAAATATCTTATTGATATAAAGTATATAAATATATTAATTATTAATTATTATATATAAATTATATAAAATATTTCATATATTATATATAAGAATTAAATAATTGGTCAAATTCAGATATTTATCGAATCAAAGGTCATATCCAAATTCAAATCCGATTAACTATTCGATAAGAATAGGATATCCGAGTTTAACTAATTAAATATTTGAATTATCCAAATTCGATTCGATTATATTAAATATCAAATTCGAAATCGAATTTTCGAATACCGTTGACACCCCCTTACAAACTCCCAATGATAGAGCTAGTAGACCCGAGCCAAATCGACTCTATCATATTATATAGGTTATGGGTGTCATTGTATGTAATGTGACTCAATTATATAAATAGGTTTTTCTTATAAAAATTAT
Organism: Nelumbo nucifera; assembly: GCF_055504915.1. Classification (NCBI taxonomy): domain Eukaryota; kingdom Viridiplantae; phylum Streptophyta; class Magnoliopsida; order Proteales; family Nelumbonaceae; genus Nelumbo; species Nelumbo nucifera. The sequence continues at coordinate 34,666,995 of NC_142654.1, forward strand.
ATAAATAGGTTTATTGTCAAATTACGGGATAAAAATATAGCTGTCTATTATAATTGGGTCTTGTTGGGTAAAAATCAATAGTACCACTTCCATATTTCTATATGTTATTATTTGGAATTAATAGGGTATAAACTAGACCGGATTGGCGGGTAATTTAAATCCAATAATAAAAACAGGTTTAAGGTTCGAGCCTTGATTAAGCCTAAGGTCAACATGGTCAGAAGACTCAGAACTCAGAAGAGGTGAATTGAAACCCCTTCAACAGGACTAGACACTGAGACAGTGATGTTTTCATCTATCAACATTTCTAGGGTGCAATTTGAATGCACCCAATGTATGTCTCAACCTAAAAAGTTGATACCATGATCAAGCGTCACTCAATTCGACCTCGAGTCTGTAACAATTTCTTGTTTCTAACAAGGCTTTGTCTGTAACAACACTTTATTTGCTCAATCTTTTTTCCTTTCCACAACTAACAATTCATCCTCTCTCTCTTACCTCATGAATCCATCAACCTAAACTCCACTCCAGTTCTAGCAGCCTAGGTTTTGTTTTTTCTGGTTCTCTCTCTTAAACCACCTTTTCCATCACCTAGACTCCACCGGATCCTCATTGGGACGTAGCTACCAACCAGTCTCACATTTTCGTCACCAAGCCTGTTCTGTTACCAAACTACCTTGTTTTTGTTCTTTGCCTGCGCTCGACTGTAGTGAGATTTACAAAACTCCCTTCTTCACGTGAGCATTTACTAAGGCCGAATATGTCTCTGAAAGGAAAAGAAGTCATAAAACACCCTGAAGACTTTGAAACCCTCTTTTCTCGTGCAGTAAATGTTGTAGATGAAAACCAACTACGGAAGGGAAATCAATACAAGATTGGTTCGAAGGAAAAAGAAGGGAAAGACAGGGAAATCAATACAAGATTGGTAAAGGTCTCCCTACCTTTCCTTTCCTTTCCCTACATTTTCCTTCAAATCAAACATAACATAAAGGGTCGCATTTTCCCATGTCAACAAGTTACAGAAGAGTTCCTCACCAACCAAGTTCAATTAGTAGCTTGGAGTTCTCTTTTGCAAACCAGAGTGATAAACCCACAGCACTTGAAGGTGGGCCTTGGTTCTACCGCTCGAGCTGGATCTTACTAGAAGAATGGCAGGACTCTACCACAGGGACTGTTGACAAGATCTGGACTCAGAGAGTATGGCTTCGAATCCACATGCTTCCTTGAGCTACTGTTGAAGACAGTCGAATCTGTCTCCTTGCAAGTATTGTAGTGCAGGTACCTTAATTCCAAATCAGGAAAGAACTCCCACTGGCCAACTAATACGAGGCCTATATGTACGTAAGAAAATTATCATCGACCTCAAACGTCCTCTACATATAGGTCATTTCATTTTCTTTTGAGGGAAGCCAATATGGAAAAGATTCTGTTATGAACAATTTCCGCGAACATGTGCAAATTGTGGACTCATTGGGCATATTTGGACAAACTGCAAAAGATTGGATCGTTCCACTCCAGATTACAAACAATACTTGGACTCTCACACCATTGATTTTCCTGGCGATTGGCTTCGGGCCAAATTTCGACTTGAGAAGCAGTTTAATATTCCAACATATTCTGCACAATCGTCGAATAACCAAGGAACATTCAAAATCCTCCATAACGAGCAAGGTTCTGATGAAGACTCAGAAGATGGCTCAGGTGGCCGTAAGAGACGGTGCGTTGAACATTCAGGTGATCTACTGGCTTTGGTCTCCAACAACTCGCCATCACCCATGCAATGAGACCCCGCCGAGTTCAACTATTCTCATCATGACAATAGCCACCAGCAGCATTCATGCGCCCTACATACGCAAGGAAATGCCGTTCTAGTGCGCCATGCATGCGCGGGCGCGGGCAGCCACTTGTCATCCATGCGGCTCCCGGCGCGCTATGCATGCGCCACGAGCAGCCACCCTCCCCATCATGCGCTTCCACCTTGATCCTAGCCCTCAACAGCCATCTGGTGATCATGCACCATCATGCAATGTACACGCGCAGCACCAACGCAACCTTGCCAAGTTGCCATGCCACGTGATGCCCATGTACAGACCCAAAAACCAATTCTTATAGCACACTATCTCACCAAAACCGGGGGCTTGGGCACCATCGACTTGCTCATCAGTAAGAGAAGACATGGGAGGCCACAAAACTATCATATGGACTTCTCTTCAAATGTCTTGTTGATAGTTCATAAGGGACAAATGTCTGATTTTTTTACAGGTAAACTGGTTCCTCCAGAAGATATCTTGACTCGCATTACAATACTGTATCCGAATCCAACTGAGCCACAACCACAACCGTTACCCACTTGGACTACTCCCTCTCATCTTGACCAAGAACCCATTCTTGGATTTGGTACAGCTACGATCCCAATGATATCCGGTGTAGGAATTGACCCAACTGCAGCAACTTCACCATATCCATCATCATCACCTGCAGGTCCTATATTACAACAGTTACACTTTATCATTTTCATTGTGGTTCATATATTACAAATAGCATTTATTCTTTTATATTATTATTATTTGCTTTTCAATATGAAAATCATTGCATGGAATTTTCGAGGAGTAAATGACCGGAAGAAGATCAGAGATCTTAGCATACTAAGGAGACACGAACAGCCAGAAATATTATTTTTATATAAAACAAAACTTTCTCCTAACAAGAGTTCTTCCCTTGCCAAAAAGTTGGGGTACTCAAAGTTTGTCTTTCAAGAAGCATCCGGACAATCAGGAGGATTACTCTGTTGTTGCTTCTTCAAGTGAATAACCATCTGATCCACCTCGAGATTATAAATTATCCTCCAAACAGCAAATGGCACCTATTACCATTCTGTGGTCATCTAGTCCGCCACCTTCGCAAGGATCTATGACAGGAGTTAATGCAGACAAACACCAATCTTCCTTGGCTCCTAATTGGAGACTTTAATGACATTTATAAACTAAACTAGATGACCATAAGTCTTTTAAAAACAACAAGCCTTGTTGCCAATAGTCAACAGGGCTAGCCAAAGTCATGGAGAGATTGGATAGGACCTTGGCAGTGGCCATCAATACCTCTCTAGTGACACATAGAAGGAAACCTCACTTTCACTTCTTACATTTCTGGACAGATCATCCACAATGTAAGTAGATAGTTTCCGATTCTTGGAGTCGACCGGTCCAAGGCTCTCCTGCTCATCAAGTTATCACCAAATTGAAATACTGCAAATCAGCCCTCAAATCTTGGAATAAAGACCACTTTGGTCTAATACAAAACCACATTCTCAAGCTATTGGATCAAATCTCATATCTCAGATAACCAGAGTCATCAGCAATTCCAGTCTTTCATAAAACAATATCATTACTGGCTCGAGAAAGGAGCAATTATGGAGTAAACTCGAGTCTCGAGAGTTGTGGCTTCAGGAGGGTGATAAAAACACAAAATACTTTCACCACGCGACAAATCAAAAAAATAAAAAAAAAATAATATAGATTAGCTGAGAACCCCGGAAGGCTCGTGGACATACATCCATTGTTCAACTATTTAAGAAATCTCCATCCCATAAGGAATCATTGCTGCTTCAACCGAATTACTGTCCAAAGAGATCAACAATACGAATTTGGTGTTCATACCAAAAAACAATCGGATACATCAAGTTTCTAGCCTATTATCCTATGCAATGTGATTTACAAAATAATAACAAAATGGATGGCTATACGCCTCTAGCCAATCCTCAGCAAAAAAAGGGCAAGGGTTTCATAGCTCTCAAACTGGACATGTCCAAAGCTTTTGACCGGATGGGATGGTCATTTTTATACCATCTTCTTCAGAAGATGGAATTTTCAATAAAATGGTGTAACATGGTGTACCAATGCATATCCACTGCTACTTTCTCAATCAAAATAGCAAGTGAATCATATGATCACTTCAAATTGAATCGAGGAGTCCGACAAGGTGATCCCATTTTTCCTTACCTATTTATCATAGGCATGGAAGTTCTCACACAAATGTTATGCCAAGCCTCCGCATTCGAACAATTTGAAGGAGTAAAAATCAGCAACAGTAGTTCTTCCATCACTCACCTCTTCTTTGCAGATGATTGTATTCTTTTCTGTATGGCAGAAGTAGCTCAAGTTTTCTCTTGTCGATACCTTGTAGTCCTTCGAAGCCATATCTGGTAAAAAAATAAACTACTCCAAGTCAAGCACCTTTTTTAGTAGGAATGTACCCCGACATCATCGGAGATTCTTCTCTCATATTCTCCATGTAAAGAAACCTCTACTAGGATCCAAATATCTTGGCATCCAAATTGGCAAATATACTCATTTTTGTGGCTCTCATAAGGAGGTTATTGAAGGGGTACAATAAAAAATTGGCTCTTAGAGTTCTAAATTATTATCACAAGCAAGTAGAACCACATTAGTTAAATTTGTTTTACAAGCTATTCTTGTATATCCCATGTCAACGTCCATTTTGCCAAAGTCAACCACTTTATCTCTTGACAAAATGACAAGAACCTTCTGGTGAGGTGATTATCACAAAACTTCTCATCATACCATTGCTTGGAGGAAGCTTTGTCAACCAAAAAATCAAGGACGCATGGGTTTCAGATCTTTTGGTACCATGAATCAAGCAATGTGTTTTGTAAACAGATATAGAGGCTATTAATAGATAGCCAAGGTTTATGGAGCAAGCAAATCAAGTCCAGGTATTCTCTAAACACCTTTATTTTCTCTATAAAAAAAGGATGTGGTTCACAATGGTGGCAGCAAGCCCGCCGAATGGCATTACTGCTAAGATCCAATCTACTGTGGTCAATCAATGATGGTACGACAATATCAGGCTACTACGACCCTTAGATACCTATATTGCTAGGTCAAGTACCATCACCAACCTCATCATCACAACAACCCCAACAGCTTGAATTAAAAGTCTCGAAATTAATCAATCCTGATGGATCTTGGAACCTCCCTCGGTTACAAGAATGTTTTCAGGCTTCCATTTCCAATACATTCTGGCTGTTACTCTGGATCCTAGCCAAACTAGTGATATGTTAGTCTTGAAGAACAATGCTTTAGGTATTTTTCAGTTAAATTAGCCTACCAATTCTTCTCATCATTAGGGGCTTCGGTGACATTCACACATTTCAATTGGAAACTAGTATGGAAATTAAAGGTGCCTTACAGATTCCAAAATTTTCTTTGGAAGGTTCGTTGGGATGGCTTGCTTACAAAATAAAAATGTTCGTCATGGTTAAATGAATAGGACCGGCTTTGCGTTTTTTGCAAGCTGCATGAAGAAACACTCCATCACCTCCTTTTCTAGTGCCCGTTTGCACAGGCTATTTGGTTTGGTGTACAGATTGGATTGAATCCCTCCAATATAGGTCAGGATCCGATTCACACTATCATCACTAACTGGTTTATGGGGCTGTATGCAATGTTGGGTAAACAATAAGCAATAATAAGTCTAAGCAGATTTGTTGTGATCATTTATCATATATGGGAAGCAAGGAATAAGAAAATATTTGATAATATCAGCCCAGATCCTATGCAACTGGTTAAATTAGCACTAACATTCCAGTTGGAGTATCCAACAAACGGGGCTAGGCCACTTCAACACCAACCACTATCTTCTAATAATAAACCATGCTTATTTACTGATGGTTCTTATGATTCAGCTTCAGGTGCTGCAGGACGAGGTTTCATCATCCAACATGTCACTGGACGATATACCATTCAGAAGGTGGACCTTCGTGGGCTCTCACAAGCTATGACACTGAAATTCAAGCCCTGTTAAGAGGATTACAAATGGCTTTCTCTCATGGCATCACTCGTCTTTTGGTATATACAGATAATGCTGCCTTAGTAGAATTTGCAAAAACAGATCGAATTACTCACTGGATTGAACAGTTACATAGAAGCCATTTGTGCATATTGCAAGACAAAATAATCAGGCAACACATCTTTTTGCTTACTTTTCATGTAAGGGTCAAATTAGGGTGCATTACAACTCGAGACAATCCCCTCATGTAACTTTTTCTATATGAATATATTCCTCTCCTTTTGATTAAAAAAAAAGCCTAAGGTCAAGTCGGATCTTTTCAACCTATGCCCAACTAACAGTAAAATCTCACATGGGCAAAAGGCCCAAGCCGGCCACCGATGTGTATCTATATATGTGTCAGTGTGTGTTTTTATTTATATGTTTAAAGAATAAGAAAATTCGAAGATTTGGGCTATTTCGAAGGACCAAAAATCGAAGACATTCCGTATAAAAATTAGGGGCTGGGACGCTTTGGGCTCAGGTTGGATCCACCCAAATCGAACCCTTAATAAGTAGTTCTGTACATTTAGTTATTGGGTTTGGATGTACCCTAACCGACATTAAACCCGACCCTTTGACAGCACTACCAATGTAACAAGCGATCCACAAGAAATGGAGTTCACTTTTGCTACGACACTGCTGTAATGCAGGACTAAAACATAAAATCATGGCTTTAAATGCATTGGAGTGGGCCCATGCTGAAAGAATAAATCATTCGTGTGGATTAAATGAAATGAATTCGGCTTTGGTTGGGGCAAGCCCTTACCCATACCATTCCAATAGTCTTGTAATCTTGCATCGGGAATATCTACCCATGAAGTAAAGCATATAAGTAGGGATATTTCCAAATCTTAATGCAAGGTTGTAAAGGTTATTCGAATGGGTTTTGTCTTGACCAATGTCGGATTCGAATGAAATGCAAACACGTAGGTGATGAAAAATAAATTGCATTACATGAACAAAATTTATTGGGAGAATGACTTTTCAACCCATCGTCATAATTCTTAGACTCAAAGTATAGTTGGGGTAGGTATTAGCTTGGAATTGATGCCAATTCACGGGCGAGCATTGATGTATAGGATGGGGGTATTTGGCATTTTGAATTTTTGTAGGTTTGCAATAGAATTCAGAATTTTATAGTGAACTGTAGGGTACTTTTCCAAAACACATTCCAACCCCCTACCAATTTGATCTAACACCATACACCTCATTATGAATTGGAACCCACCATAAAAGTGGGACCTACCATGTATGAGATGTGCAATGTGAGATCATTGGCGATGATGTGGTTTGTTCATGTTTCATATTCAATGGAATCACAAGGGAGTGCGTGGGAGGAATTCACATCTGCACCCCACAACACATCCCAATCTTAACTGAAGTTGTTCCCAATTCATGCTAAGATGTGCATGTGGGGCGCATATGTGAACTCGCCAGTGTGGTCGCAACAACAGATGTACAAGGCCAACTGGCCAACATCAGGGGTGAGCATAATTTGGTTGAAACCAAAGGTTTTAGTGTTTTTGGTTCGGTTATTTCAAAAAATCGGTTCGATTTTGGTTTTAAAAATCGGTTTGCCAAACTTTTGGGGTAACTTGGTAAACATAGTGAAAAGCCCAATGGTTATTAGCCTTAGGCCAAAATTCATTAGTCTTCTTAGCCATTTGAATCTCTAAGTACATATATTTTTTTCTATTTTTCCCTTTTAATCTTTAGTTCTTCCTCGTATTTTTGTTAGTCACCAAATTTGGATTTGGATTGTAGAAATTTTTAGCCACCGGATTCTTTAATTTTTAAGTGCTTTGCTTAAACTTTGTAGTGTAAATTTCATATGCATTTGCACAAACGCATAGGAAAGATAATCAAATCAACCGAAGTAACCGGAAAAATTTTGATTTAATTTATTGGATATTTGCAAAATTCGGTTTCCATTAGGTTTATCAAATAAGTATATCGGTTTTAGAAAATTCGATTTATTCAGTTCGATTTTTAACCGAACAACCGATGATCACCCCAACATCACCCAAACAATTTTTTTTGGGTAAAGATGAGTATGACATATGATGAGTTCTAATAATTGGCCCACTTATGATAGTGGGTTTTCTCGACGTGTATAACATATGATGCCGCTGGATATACCACTTATTTCTTCTCCGTCTAAAACCGAATGGATTATTATCGGAATTCTCTAAGCCGTAGATCTTCGGAAAATTTTATCAATCTCAAAAGTAAAGGTTCTAATTCAACCGTGTTAATTGCGCGAATAGTCTTTCGCCATAGACTTCAGCCGGTGAGGATTCCACACAAAGAACCTAATACAAGATTTTTCGCAGGAGGTCAGTAGAGCATGCAGGTTGCTTGCTGCTGCAGCAGTCGAAGAAAAAACATGGAAAAATGAAAGTTGTGGATCTTCATCATCCCCATGGGTAATCTTATATTGTCATTTGAACAACGACTCGTAAGCAAGTAAAATCAGTTTCTGTAATTTGATAGTTTTTTCTTTTTTTTTTTTCTTCTTCGCTCAAATTCTTATCTCTAATTTAGTATATAAGAAATTCTGTTTTTCTTTTTCTCCTTTTCTCTAATGTTCTTGGGAAAACATCAAAATGAGCTTCCGGGAATCTCATTTTATTGAATTTTTTATTTTTGCCATTACCTGACACCTTAATTCTTTATCAAAATTTTCTGTCTTTGAGTTCCTTAAATTTCCTGTTGCTTACATATTTAGACCTTTCCAAATAGTAATGTGGGATTTCAAATTTTTAATATCTGAATCTATTTAATTTTCTTTTACCTTTTGCTTTTAATTGGAGTTATGGGTTCTGGGCTTTTGTCAATTGGGGGTTTTCAAACTTGATTGTTAGTTTCATCCATCTATAAATTTTTGATTTTTGCCATTACCTGACACCTTAATTCTTTATCAAAATTTTCTGTCTTTGAGTTCCTTAAATTTCCTGTTTCTTACATATTTAGACATTTCCAAATAGTAATGTGGGATTTCAAATTTTGAATATTTGAATCTATTTAATTTACTTTTATCTTTTGCTTTTAATTGGAATTATGAGTTCTGGGCTTTTGTCAATTGGTGGTTTTCAAACTTGATTGTTAGTTTCATCCATCTATAAATGATATTTGTGTGCTGGTTTCATTTACCACCCGTTGTCTGCATTATTTCTGTTTTCCGTATTTAGAACTTGTGAAGAGACAAGTTTCAAGAGTTGGCATCGGAGTGAATCAGAAATATAAGTGGGTTATTGTTAAAGTGTGCCATAAGCTAGTTATTTTTAAGCAAACCAGGCACTGATACTAATGTGATCTTGAAAATTTTATTCCCAACTTATTATTAAAGTAGCTTTTTTTCCTCGTGCAATTATACAAGTAGTTAGAATTTAATGTTCCTAGCGCAATTTTTCCATAAAAAACTTGGTTCATTTGTCTTCCAGACTGCGCTAACTAATGCACTATTAGCAAAGAAAATCTCTATTTCAAAGTTTGTCTGTATGAAGTAGTTACCTTTTAAATTCACTTATCTCAGATTTGATCAAACCTGTGATTTGTTTGTCTTTCAGGCTGCAATTCTGCAAATGAGTTCTTAACTTATGTGATACAAAAATAGATGAACTACTGAATACTAATTTAACAAATACTGGTAGAAACACAAAAATTTGCTAGAAAGAATAACTATGGATCAGAAGATGAATGTGTATATTTGGGACATGGATGAGACACTTATATTGCTGAAATCTTTGTTGAATGGGACTTATGCTGAGGCTTTCAACGGTTCAAAAGACATCAAAAGGGGCATAGAAATTGGAAAGATGTGGGAGAAATATATTCTCCAAGTGTGTGATGACTATTTCTTTTATGAACAGGTAGTTTTGATGTTTAAACTTGCCTTATTTTCCTCATTTTGGCACTTGTGCCTTTAATTTGACATTTTCATTTTCTCTACAGATCTTGTTTCTAGAATTACTTTTCTTGTAACTACTGAAGTTTCTCAATTAACTTTGGCTTCATTTTGGGACTTTATGAGGCAGATTGAGAATTACAATATGCCATGTCTTGATGCTTTGAACGAGTATGATGATGGGCTGGATCTGTCTGATTATGATTTCAGCAAGGATGGCTTTGGCCCTCCATATGATGATCTCAACAAACGGAAGTTGGCATATCGACATCGTATCATTGCTCATAAGTATGAACAGGTAGTTATAATAGATACCCTTTTAGCATTTTCTGTGACATTTCTAGATTATATTAGAAATTGTGAAAATAATAGAGATAATAATTGGTTCAAAGTCATAATTCTTGCTTCTCTTCTGCATATTTATTTACTAAATGATTTATGGAAGGCAAATAACTCTGCTCTATCTATGATTTTTTTTCGGGGAAAGAATCTATGATTTAGCATGGCATTTATACTCATGACTTCAATTCAGATTTTTTTTTCCCATCTATATGGAGGGTAAGGAAGGCCTTCTGATAGCGTTCTTATTTCCTCCATTTAGCATTCAACTCAATCTGTCCTGTGTTTGCTTTGATACAACTTTTTATTGCAACTGTTAGAAAGCTTCTTTTTTTTGGATGAGTGCTACTGTTAGAAAGCATTGTAAGAGAATAGATGAGCAAATTACCGTATTCTAGAGCTAATAGACATGTGAAGCAGGTATTTTAAGGGTGGGAAACATGCACCTCTTTGTGAGCAGTCTTTGGCAATTTTCAACAGATAACTGAGGTATGTGCATGGGCTGGGAATGGCACATGTCTTAGTACCATAACCCCACTGCAGACCTTCGTAATAATTCCCAACATTAAAGAAAGCTGATGTAGTACCAGTTTAGGAAACAGGATATTTCTGATTTCTCGAATCACACTTTCTGCATGGTCCGGTAAAGACAGAGTAAGAAATAAAATTTCAAAAAATGAGGAAAAGGCACAGAAGCTTTCTAGGAAAGCTATAAATAGGGGCAGACCCCAAAATAACAGGAGAATGAACTCCAGCTTCCAGACATGAGCTGAGAAACCTCAGTCTATTCCCAACTCAGATCAGATCAGTTCCAGGTCTCAGACCGCAGGCCTCGGATTTCAGATCTGAGTTTGCCTCAATGTTCTTCCATCTTCCAAGTATTGTGCCTTAATTTTTATTTATTCATTTGTGATAATATTGTGAATCTTGTACTTTGTCCCCCTCTCCAGGATTCTCTTGGATGCAGGGGTTTCTCTTGAATTTTCATCATCAGCAAAGTCCCTACGCTTGTTGCTAATGATCTAAACAAGAGACTAGTCTGCAGTGGCTTCTAGGATTTATTTTGGCTTTCTAATACATAAATGTTAAATGGTCTCTATAGTAAGATATATATTTTCTTCTTGGAAAATGTGTAAATAAGATTTGACTCAGGCTCTTTTGGAAACCTGGGTCCATTTGGACTAGGAGGTGTCTTTAGAGGACATGGAAATGATATACTGTTGTTTCTTGGTGCACTAAGCAGGATTGGAGATGGTGATGGTCATAGCTGAGATGTTAACCCTTCTTGTTTAGATTGTGTTGAGAATATGGAGTTGCCTCTTGGATTTTATGTTGCAGAGGTTGGTAAGAAAGTTTGTAAGTTGAAGAATGCTTTGTATGGTTTGAAACAATCTCAAAGAGCATGGTTTGATAAATATAAATTTGCTTTAGAAAAGTTTGGCTATGTTCAAGCACAATTTGATCACACTCTTTTCATTAAGAGGGAAGGCTCTGCTTTGACTCTCCTATCTGTGTATGTTAATGACATTGTTGTGACAATGAGCGACATTAATGGAATTAATTATCTTACAGATTGCTTAATCAAGAATTTGAAGTAAAGGATCTGGGCGAGTTGAGGTATTTCTTAGGGATTGTAGTGGCAAGGTCCAAGCATGGCATTTTTGTTTCCTAGAGAAAGTATGTTCTTTATCTCCTGAAAGAAACAGGAAAATTGGGGGTTAAACTTGTAGATACACCTATTGAGCCAAATCATAAGATAACTGCAAATGATGGTGAACCTCTTGAAGATAAGGGTATGTACCAATGACTTGTGGGAAAGCTTCTCTACCTATGCCTGACCCGTCTTGGCATTTCTTATGCTATCAATGTTGTTAGTCAATACATGCACTCTCCCAAGACAACTCACCTCCTTGCTATTGAAAGGATTTTAGCCTACTTGAAGAGGTGTCTTGGCCGAGGTATACTTTTTAAAAACAATGGCCACATGAAGATAAAAGTATACACTGATGCAGATTGGGTAGGATGTATTGATGATAGGAGATCTACCTCAGGGTATTGTACTCTTGTTGGGGGAAATCTAGTTTTTTTGGAGAAGCAAGAAACAAAATGTTGTTGCTTGCTCCAATGCTGAAGCTGAATTCAGGTCTATGGCTAATGGTGTTGCTGAAATGTTATGGCTGAGATCACTCCTTGGAATTTTGGGGCACCCTTATAATTGTGCATTACATTAGAATCAATTCTAATAAAATATGATTAAGGGACCGGAGAGAGATACAATCAAGTTCTCTTTCTCCTCCCTCTTTTCTTCCTCATTTCTTCCTCATTCTTCCTCTTTCTCATGAACTTCTTCTTTCTTCTTCCTTCTTTTATTTCTTCTCTAAATTTAGATTTGTTTTTTTTATTGGAAACGGTAACTTCATTAATACAACTTAAGAATAACTTTCCAGAGTTAAGTACAACTGTCAACCCCTAAATAGGTGTTGAGCCCCCAGTAATCTTTATTACAAAACTGCCCAAAGCATCCTCTCCCTTACAGTCCCTTGTTTAGTCAACGTGTCAGCTAAACCATTAGCTGATCTCCTTGTCCATTTGAAGCATGCACTGATCTCCCTTGTTGTGTCGAGGATTTCCCTTATGGGCTGTTTATAAATCCAGACTCCCAACTTACCAGATTGCAGCCACTCAATCAACAATTTAGAGTCTCCCTCTATCTCAATTTGGTGTACCCCCAATTGTTTGGCATATCTTACACCTTGAAGCAAGGCCATCACCTCCGATCTCAATGAGTCCCCCACTCCTATTGGTCCTAAAAACATAGCCACAATTCTGCCATTTTCATCTCTGAGTACTCCTATACTTGAAGGGCCTGGGTTACCTCTAGAACTCCCGTCAAAGTTCAATTTCACTCTTTGTTGTGTTTGCGGGGACCAAAATTCTTGCACAATAGGTTTTATGGAAGTTGTAGATGCCACCACTTCCCAATTCCTACAAATGTCTTTAGTTGAGAAGTCTTTTAAACAAATCCAAAGTTTTCAACTATTGAATAGTCATAATGATTATCCTTTCTACAATTGCCTCATTGAATTACACTCCTTTAAAGATTTTATTGTTCCTTTTTTCCCAAATTGACCATAAGATAGCTGTTCTTGTGGCTCTCCACATTAATCTTCCACGTCTCTTCGGTTGCCTGAAAAAGCATGGGTCAAAAAGGCTTGCCATGTCTGGGGGAGGTGTCCACCTGCAACCAAAGATAGAAGAGAACCAAGCCCAAATAAAGCACACAAATGGACAAGAAATTAATAGGTGTGTGATCGTCTCACCAGAGCCCAAGCAGAGGCTACAAACATAGGGTGATAGGCATAAATTTGGCCTTTTTCTTTGCAACATATCTAAAGTATTGATTTTTGGGAGAACCACCTCCCAAAAAAAGCCTAAATTTTTTGGGGGTACAGGCTCCTTGCAGGGTTTGATGATTGAATGAGGACATCAAAGAAGGAGGAACAAGTGAACACGCCAAATGGGGAAGGTTTCCAAATTCTACTGTCCAAACAAGATTGATCAAGGTAGGTTGACCCTAGAAGGTTAATTAATTCATCCACCATTGCCATTTCCGACTCCCTTAGACCTCTTCAACCCAGGTCCCAGGAATTATCAGTAAAAACTGAAGAGATCACTTTTCTTTTATTTTCTAATAGTGAATAAATAGAAGGAAACCTTTCACTAAGGGGAATGTCTCCAACCCAGACATCTTCCCAAAACAACACTTTATTTCCTACACAAGCATCAAATTTGACATAAGGAAGGATGAAAGGTAAAATACCATGAATAACTTTCTAGGGAGAGCATTGGGAAGTCCTAGGGTCGACTCCTGCATCCCAACCATTGTCTGCCAATCCATGAATGCTAATAATCACTCTATGCCAAAGTCTATCCTGTTCCAACGGCAATCTCCATAACCATTTCCCCAATAATGCTATGTTTCTTAGCCTAAGTTTTCCTATTCCTAGGCCCCCTTCATCTCTACTAGAAACCACCTCCCACTTCATTAGGTAGTCTTTTTTTGTGTCTCCTAGTTCCCAAAGGAAATTCCTCATAATCTTTTCTAGTTGGTTTGCCACTTTCACTAAAGCAAGGTTCAAAAAATCGACACATATCAGCCCGTATTGGCTGATACGTATCGTATCGGGAGCTTCCCCATACGCCCCTACAGAGGGTGTATCGGGGTTTTGGTCGGTTCAGGGGGTGGACGGACCCTTAAACTGCCCCTCTGAACTGGATTTGAAAAAAAAACTAAAAAAAAAACAACCGATACTGCCCGATATGCCTCTACCAGTGTACCGGGCGTATTGATATTTTGTTCACGAGCGTTGGCGGGTCCTGGAGTGCCCATCAAGGGCTCTAGTGCATACCCCTGAGGTGATCATCACCACCTGCACCTCACATCTCGGCACAGTGGAATGTGTAACCCGCCTGCTGGCCCATTTAACTACATTTGTTCCTGTAATCCTTAGCCTAATAGAACGCAACAGCGAGGGACAACCCGTCCATACAACCAGCGGGGAGGATGGAACTACTGGCAAAGACCGTCTGGTGAAAATGCCGCAGGGGAGGTTGGGTCATTTGACGGAAATGGAAGGCTTTTTCCAAGCGGCTCATGAATTCTTGGAAAAAGAGGGAGTGCCCTAACCTAATAGGTTAGGTTTTACACATACCCTATTGAATACATTAAAGCATGAGTGAAGGTTTTACACATACCCGTTGAAACTCTGACCTGCTGCTTCGAATTACCACACTGAGAGGTAGCTTGATTTACACCTTTCCAATTCTCAGCCTTTTCAGTTTCCTTATTCATGAAACTTCCTAATTTTCTCTGTTCTCTTCTCTTTCCAAGGTTTCATCAAGACCAGGTTTTGGCCACATGAGCTTCATGTGGTTCCACAGAGGAAGCTATCCAATTCTTTCCACCGTTGAGCTTTGGCCACCTTTCCAATTCTTTCCACCGTTGAGCTTCCACAGAGGAAGCTATCCAAGCTTTGAAACTATCTGAGAAAACATCTACAGACCATGGGATGAGTTCTGGCTTCGCTCCATTCATCTCTATAAGCACAGCTTGGAGATCTGAAGCATCCACAGTTGAGAATTTCCCACTAGACAACTTTGTGATTCTGTTAAAAATTTCATCCGACCATAGATGATAAGGCAGCCCCAGAATTCTCATCTCAATGCTATCTGTTGGGTTTACAGTTTTCTCATTGCAACTTGGGGACCATCTTCCTACCACTGCCATTCCTTGCTTTGTTACTGCCGAAATAGCTTCAAAGTTCGACCAGGGATTTCTACAAGAAATCACAGCCTTCTGCCCATCAATAGGAATAATCTGCAGCATTTCTGATACCTTCAAAATTTGTTGTATCTCTTCACCCAGGGTTTTCCAATCTGTAACATCCTTACTCATGGATAATACTAATTTGTTCTCCCACTCTTTTGGATTTATTGATCCACATTCTCATTGACCCTAATCTTGCATCAATCTGAACATCCTTATCCGTATTGGTTCCCTTTTCTTGTGTTTCCTTCCAGTCTGTTAGTTCCATCTTCTCTTCAAAATTCTTTTGACCCTCTTCATTTCTGATTGGAGAACTTCGTCTTTCATATACTAACATCAGAAAATCCTGCATTGCTTGTATTAGTTTATCCCAACCCGAGGCTTCTCTCCCTTCAGGGAAGCAAGTGAACTGTTTCAGACCCTCTCCATAATATTCGTATATACCCACAAATCTTCCTTTTTTGTTATCTCTTCTTTCAGCAGAATACCTTCTCTCTTCCACAAGACTACACTTCCATTCTATTGTTCTCAAAGTTCTCTTCGCTCCCTCCAGGAATCCCTGAAACCAGGAGATTGCTTTCTCTTCAAGAATCAGCGAAGCTTTTCTCAGCTCCATACCTTCAGGGCAATTCCTCTTCTTGTCCAAACTTCTTCCAAGACAAACGTTTTTGCCTCAATCTTCTAAACTCTTCTCCATCTCCTTGCTGGTGCAAACTCCATCGCCTTATTATGAAAACTCTCTGGTTTATATTTCATCTGAGATCATGTATGAGGGGTCCTCATTCTGTTAAGCATTATTATGGGTCCTAAGCTTTTTATTTTTTATTTTTTAATTCTAACACTGTATTACCTAAAAAATGTTTAAATGATGTCTTTGTCACCAAGTAAATGATGCTTTATAGTAAAAATGATATTAATCTTGTAAATTATCTGTTCATGGAAAAGAGCATTTCCTTGATTAAATTCTGCCTTTACCATGGGGGTAGTGGAGAGCTTGTTATTTGAAGTGGCTGCCAATTCTGACCTCGTTTGTGTCAAACTTGAGGATAGTCAAACCCTTGGGTCTGCTTTTTCTATAATGGTTTGACAATTTCTGTCCTTGGCTGTCCATGTAGAATTTCTTTCTTTTCTGTTTTTAGCCAGAACTGTTTTTTCTCATGGAATGGATGGTTATTAAAACTATTGTGCTATATTCTAGAAGAATAATTTTTAACTCCCCATGACTGCAGGGTTTGCAGAATATCCTTGATCAAGAGACAATGAAGCTCTGGAGTGATCTTTATGACTTTACTGATAGTTATACAGATGGATGGCTCTCCTCAGGTATATTAAAAAAATTGTGAATAGGATATCTATGCAAAATTTTTCTATGGTTAAAATTTAAAATTTCCTCATTAATTTCATTTTTTTGGTATGTCTCAATAAACTAAGTTACCCCCCTGATAGACAAAATAAGCAGATGAAAATGAACTGGAAGTGTTGAGTTGTGGGCCGATTTTATTTGTTTTTATTTACAAACTTAGTTAAGTAGTTGTTGAGTCTTAGGCCCATTAGTTTATGTTTAAGTTAAGTGTGACTTTTTAGCTTCTTACAAGTAGTTGACTTACTAGGGGCATACTTGTACTTGTACACTCTTTATGAGTATATAATCTAATGAAAGGGGCAACCAGATAAGATTTTTGGCTTCTCCTCCATTCTCTTTTATCTCTCTTCTCTTTCTTTCTAGCAGAAACCTTTTCTTCTCTTCTTTCTTTTACAGATTTTATATCAAAATAGGTTATCAAAACTTTTCTACTTGGTATCAGAGCAAGGTTAAAGGTTTCTTAAGCTTCTCCATCATGCAGCCCTAGATCGGCCGATTGCATGATGAGGTAAAGGGCTGATTGAAGACTTTAGGTAAGCCCAGTTCTTGGATTTTTAGGTGGATTTGCAATCCCTTGTAGCTGGTCTAGGGTTTAACACAAAATCAGGAAGAACTGGTGAAAGGGGGGGAGTCTTGATTTAGTAGAGCTCTTCAGTTTTGACCTAGGAAGTGGCACTCTAGTTTTCTAGGGTTCCTTGATTTTTTCTAAAGGGGGTTCAAGTCCCAACTTTTTTGGAGGCCTTTGGAGGGAACAGCAATCTCTTCTATCTCTTCTCCCGCTTCCATGGAAAAGGGAATCTTTGGAGGGAGGGGCTTCTAGGGTACCAGAAAGGTGTTTGAGAGATATGATTCAGACCAATAAAAAATAGTAGAATAATTTAGATTAAAGCAAAAGAAGTAGAGAAGAAGAAGAAGACAACAAGAAGAATAAGGAAGAATGGAGAAGAAAGGAGAAAGAAAGGAGGAGTTCGATAATCACCTCTTTCCCCCACACTAATCTTTTATTAATCTAACTTAAGTTACATAATTTACAAGTCTGCCCTGGGCGTCCACATCATCAGCATACTTAGAAAACATAAACAAGAGCTAAAGGCCCATAAGGAAAAAGGCCCAATAAGAAAACATAACAAGAAAGAACTAATAAGTAAGACACTAATGGGCTAGGGCCCATTCGGCCCAGTCTCTCTACATTCCCCCTCAAGCTGAGCATAGATATCAATCATGCTCAGCTTGCTTATATAATGAACCAGCTTTCCTTTAGGAAACCTTTTGTCAAAACATCAGCCAAATGTTTTTCAGAAGCAACAAATGGTAGACTGACTTCTCCTTAGGCAACACTCTCTCGTATAAAATGACTATCAACTTCAATGTGCTTAGTTCTGTTATGTTGAACAGGATTATGTGCAATGTTGATAATAGCCTGGTTGTCACAGTATAACATCATTGGCTTCTCACAGTCTATACCCAGTTCTTCTAAAAGTGATCTCAACCACAAAAGTTCTGAAACTCCATGTGCCATTGCCCTGTACTTCGCTTCAGCTGAGGATCTAGCCTGTACAGACTGCTTCTTACTCCACCATAATACAATGTTCCTTGCTACCATAGCACAATAACTTGAAGTGGACCTCCTATCATCAATACATTCGGCCCAACCAACATCAGTGTATGCTTCCAGCTTCATGTGTCCATGCTTAGCAAACAAGATACCTTTTCCTGTAGTCCCTTTTAGATAGCATAGAACCCTCTCAGCAACTGCTAAATGTGTATCTCATGAACTGGCTAATTACACTAACTGCATAGGAAATATCTAGTTGAGTCATGCAAAGGTATAATAACTTCCCAACCAGTCTTATAACACTCCCTTATCAGTCAACAGTTCATCATCAGTAGCTGACAACTTATGATTTAGGTCTATAGGAGTAGAAGTTGGTCGAGTACCCAGTTTGCCTGTCTCTACAAGGAGATCAAGAACATACTTCCGTTGAGAAATGAAGATACCATCCTTAGATCTGGCAACTTCAATTCCCAAGAAATATCTGAGTTCTCCCAAGTCTTTAATTTCAAACTTAGTGTTAAGAAAACTTTTGAGATGAACAACTTCCTGAGTATCATTACCAGTAACCACAATATCATCAACATAGACAATCAGAAGGGTCACTAAGGAATCTCTCCTCTTAACAAATAGGGTATGATCCGACTGAGTCTATGTGTACCCAAAAGTAACAAGAGCAGTCTGAAATCTGTCAAACTAGGCTCTAGGAGATTGTTTAAGGCCATAAAGGGACTTCTTCAACTTACAAGCCTTCCCTTGCATCTCCTTCCCATACACCCCTGGAGGTAAAGACATATTGAAAGCAGCTGTATTCAACTGAATCTTTTTTGTATTTCTTTACCCCTTTGATGGACTGTTGATGCCCTGAAGCTGTTGTTGTATTGATCTCAGTCATTGACTGTTCGGCTACCAGGCTTGCCGATTAGGGGTGTGGTGAACTTCACCCTGTATTTTCCATTCTGTTGGGGGGTCATATGACCTCTGTACAATTGTAGGTCATACAGACCTGGTTATGTACTGCAACTGTAGTGTTGTTTTTTGGATTCCTACAAGACTGTAGGTCATACAGACCTGTTCCAGTACTGCAACAGTAGTGTTTAGTCTTTGCTCCCAGTGAAACCGTAGGTCAGAAGGACCTGTTTCTGTAAAAGCCCTGTATGGAAGTACCCCTTTGGTTGTTGTTTTTTTTCTTAAATCCGAAACCATGGGTAGTGAAGATTCAGCCACATATGGAGTTTCCTCAATGCTGAATGGAATGGGTGGGGGTGACCTATCCTTTCCTATGGCTGTTGTCCCTTTTGATGGTTTAAATTACCTAGAGTGGTCAAGAGGGATCAAGTTATACATCACTGCAAGGGGGAAGATAGGCTATATTAATGGGAGAATCAATGAACCACCCTCTGGGAATGTTGAATATGATAGATGGAATCAAGAGAACAGTATGGTTATGTCTTGGCTCTTGGTTTCCATGCAACCTCAAATAAGGAAGAATTTCATGTGGGCTGAAACTACAAATGAAATCTGGGAACAAGCAAAATCTACATATTCAGAATTGCGACACTATGCCAAGATTTATCAATTGCAGGCAGCATCATCTACTTGTAGACAGGGGGAGAGATGTTTATCAGTATATTACTCTGACTTGACCTCTATCTGGAAGGAGTTGGACCATTACTAGAGTGTGGATTGGAAGTGTGATGAGAATGCCAAAATGTACAAGAAACTTGTCTCCTAGCAAAGGGTGTTTGCCTTCTTACATGGTCTGAATCCTATGTATGAATCTATCAGAGTACAAATTCTCAGCTCTAAGGATCTCCCATCAGTTCAAGAAGTCTATGCTCTTGTACAATATGAAGAGAGCAGAAGAAATCTGATGAACAACCCTGGTGGGGATGCAGTTGTGTTGGCAGCAAAAGGGGGTGTCTCTACTGGTGTGGGATCTTCTTCCAGGAAAGGAGATCTCCAGAAAAAAACAGAAGATAAGGACAAATTGTGGTGCACTCATTGCCAGAAACCCCGACACACCAAAGATGACTGTTGGGATTTTCATGGGAAACCAAAATGGGCTCAAGATTTGACTAAGAAGCAAGGTTCAGACGTGAATAAGAGGTCCGAACAGCAAGGTACGAAGAAACACATGGCCAACATGGTTACTCGGGAGAATCAGCCCCCCATTTCTATTGTGACTCAGACACATCTCACTGGATCTGACCCGAGGGAGGATATTATGAATTCCTTCCGTGACCATTTAGAGCTCTATGGTAGAGCAATTCGTCAGATGGATGCTCCTCCCTCAACCTCATTTGCATCTACGTCAGGTAACCCTGCCACAGCTTTCCATGTTGCTTCTCACACCCCTGACTCTCCATGGATCATTGATTCTGGAGCATCAAAACACATGACTGGTACGTTCGCTTACTTTCAAACCTGTCACCTTCTTTCTGGAAGAGACAAGGTGAGACTAGCCGATGGATCATACACTTCCATAGCTGGTCAAGGAACCCCCTCTCTTCCTCTTGGTCTTACCCTTTCTGACGTCCTTCATGTTCCAAAGTTTCCCATTAATTTGTTCTTTGTTAGTAGTGTTACTAATTCCTTGAATTGCTCAGTGACTTTTTTCCCTTCTCATTGTGTGATTCAGGATCTAGCCTCGGGGAGGACGATTGGTAGGGGACGTATGGTTGATGGACTTTACATGCTGGAGAATAAGGTTGGTCTTCATGTTACAGAGTCTATGAGTTAGTCCTGTAAGAGTAAAGTCTATTTATGGCATTGTCGTCTTGGTCATTTGTCTTTTGAGTCTTTGAAAGTTGTATTCCCAGATCTGTTTAAGTCAATGCCTGTTTCTGATTTTTCTTGTCAAACGTGTCAGTTAAGTAGACATTGTAGAACTCATTTTCTTCAGAAAAATAGTAAATCTGAATCTCCTTTTCACATTGTTCATTCTGATGTATGGGGCCTTGTTACTTTACCATCTGAGAGTGGCTACAAGTATTTCATTACCCTCATTGATGATTATTCTACATATACTTGGGTATATCTGATGCAAACCAGGGAAGTACCAGAAATCATTCAAGATTTCCAGCGGATGGTCTTCACTCAATTTCAGACTGAAATTCAAATTTTTCAGTCAGACAATGCAAAAAAATTTTTTCATAGCGACCTCACGGAGTTCTTTGCTTCACGTGGTTCACTTCACCGGAGCTCTTGTACCCGCACACCACAACAAAATGGTGTGGCCGAACGGAAGAACCGACATCTCCTTGAAGTGGCTCGGGGTTTACTACTTCATATGAATGTCCCCAAACGTTTTTGGCTTGAAGCTGTTCTTTGTTCTACTTACCTTATAAACCGTATGCCCTCTTGTTGGTTAGAGTACAAAGCCCCGCATCAACTTCTCTTTCCTAAGGCTCCCCTTCTTTCTATTCCTCCTCGTGTATTTGGTTGTCGGTGTTTTGTCCAAAATCTGTCTCCCACCCGTGGAAAATTGGATTCTCGTGCTATCCCTTGCATATTTCTTGGTTACTCCTTCACTCAAAAGGGGTACCGTTGTTTTGATCCTGTTTCTAGGAAATTCTATGTCTCCATGGATGTTTCTTTCTTTGAAGATGAGTCTTTTTTTCTTGTTTCTCCTCGGGGGGAGTGTAGGCATGAGGAGAAACTAGTTCAACTCCCTTCTCTTCTTGATCCTCCGCCTTTTCGTGTTTTTTCTCGTCGTCGCAAAGGCCAACCAAATTCAAGAGCTGTGGAGAATCCGAAAGCTGTACCTCCAGTGCCACCAGACTCCTCGAGGGAGGATCATACTCACTCAAGTAACTTGTCTCCCAATGATGTTCCTGATTCTATTGAAAATGATTCCTCTGCTGCTAATGACCTTGACCGTCCTATTGCTCACAGGAAAGGTGTTAGATTGTGCACCACTAAACATCCCATTTCCAACTTTGTTTCCTATGAGAACATTTCACCCTCATTCTGTGCTTTCCTTACCTTTATTGACAGTGTCCCTATCCCCAAGAATGTGGCAGAAGCTCTTTCAGTTCCTAAATGGACAAATGCCATGAAGGAAGAAATTAATGCCGTTCATAAAAATGGCACATGGGAACTTGTTGATCTTCCTAAGGGAAAGGTTCCAGTTGGATGTAAATGGGTGTTCACTGTCAAGCATAGGGCTGATGGAACAGTGGAGAGGTATAAAGCTCGCTTAGTGGCAAAGGGGTTTACTCAAGTGTATGGAGTTTATTATGCAGAAACTTTTGCCCCTGTTGCCAAGATGAACTCCATTAGAGTTCTTTTCTCTCTTGCTGTTAATTTGGATTGGGATCTACACCAGCTTGACATCAAGAATGCATTCTTGAATGGTGACCTTGAAGAGGAAGTTTACATGATTCAACCCCCTGGTTTTCTGGCTCAAGGCAATGAACAGAAAGTGTGCAAGTTGAAGAAGTCCTTATACGGGCTGAAACAATTACTAAGAGCTTGGTTCAGCAGATTCCATGTTGCAGTTCAGCACGAAGGATACAAGCAATGTCAATCAGATCACACACTGTTTGTGAAAAGAGGAGAAGGTAAAATTGCTGCCCTAATTGTATATGTGGATGACATAATTGTTACTGGTGACTGGGAGGATGAAATTTAGAGGTTGAAGTTTTTTCTTGCCATCCAGTTTGAAGTGAAGGATCTAGGACTTGCCAGATACTTCATTGGAATTGAAGTTGCCCGATCAAAGAGGGGCATCTTCATTTCTCAAGGGAAATATGTCCTAGATTTACTTGAGGACACTGGGAAGATGGGGGTGAAGCCAGTTGACTCTTCCATTGACCCCAACCATAAATTAGGTGACAGCCAAGGTGAACCTCTCAAGGATGTGAAACAGTTTCAGAGGCTTGTAGGGAGATTGTTATACCTTTCTATGACTCGCCCAAACATTGCATATGCTGTTGGTGTCTTAAGTCAGTTCATGCATGCTCCTAGGTCCTCTCATCTTGACGCAGTAGAGAGAATCCTCCGATATCTAAAGAAGTTTCCTGGTGCTGGCCTGCTATTTCAAAAGCACGGGCATTTAAAAGTTGAAGTTTATACAGATGCAGATTGGGCTGGATCCCAAAGTGACAGAAAGTCTACTAGTGGCTACTGCACCTTTATAGGAGGGAACCTTGTTACATGGAGGAGTAAAAAGCAAAATGTGGTGGCTAGATCCAGTGCTGAAGCTGAATATCGTGCTATGGCCCATGGGGTAGCTGAAGGCATGTGGATAAAGAATTTGTTGAGTGAGTTGGGTTTCCCAGTGAACAAACCTATGACTCTATTCTGTAATAACAAAGCAAATATAAGCATTGCTGCCAATCTAGTGCTACATTATAGAACAAAACACATCGAAGTTGACAAGCATTTTATCAGAGAGAGTCATCACAGGCGAAGTGTGTACTCCCTATGTCAACTCTGAGAACCAACTTGCAGACATCTTTACAAAGGGTCTAAATCATTCTGGACATCATGATCTCTGTGACAAGTTGGGCATGATTGATATCTATGCTCCAACTTGAGGGGGAGTGTTGACAGATTACCGCAAGGGTACTGTTGTAATTTTCTCCTTTATGTTGTACGACTAGACTAGTATAAATAATAACTTATGCACTCGCCTACAGTGTTCTGTAGGGGCTTTCAGTCCTCTCGACTCTCCTCTCCTCTTTCCCTCTCTTCTCTTCTCTTGCTCTTTTTCAACATATACCACTTCCGGTTCCAGCCCCTTTGTCCACTCCAGTGTCTGACCCACCTATTTCACCCACTTTTCCACCTCCCTTGCATCCTGTTTCTCAATGTTTTACACGACAACGCCTATGACTGCATAGGGAGGTTGGTTCCACAGCAGAGGAACCCACATCACTCCCTATTGGCTCATCAGAGATTCTAGGTTCGACTGACACTAACTTAGGTATGCCCCTTGCTTCCTCTGATGGTTTAGTTCCTATTGATATTATTACCCTTTCTCCTAATCCCATTGCAGATGACCTTGATTTTCCTATTGCACTCAAAAAAGGGAAGAGAAAGTGTATTGCTCATTGCATCTCACACTATCTTTCCTATAGTGGATTATCTCCTTCCTACCAAGCATTCTTTTCCTCCCTCGACTCCGTGTCTATACCCAAGGGTGTTAGTGAGGCTTTCTCCAAACCTGAGTGGAACGCAACTATGTAGGAGGAAATGAAAGATTTGATTAAGAATTAGACGTGGGAGATTGTGGATCTACTAGAAGGTAAGGAGACAGTTGGATGTAAATGGGTTTATACAGTGAAATGCAAGGCTGATGGGAGTATAGAAAGGTATAAGGCAAGGCTGGTTGCAAAAGGGTACACTCAGACTTATGGCATAAATTACTTGGAAAATTTTGCACTAGTAGCAAAGATGAGCTCAGTCCGGATCCTTCTATCACTAGCAGCTACATACTCTTGGCCACTCTTCCAACTTGATGTGAAGAATGCTTTTCTCAATGGGGATTTGGAAGAGGAGGTGTATATGGATCTTCCAACTGGTTTCTATAATGATGTGGAAAAGGGAAAGCTATGCAGGTTGGAGAAGTCTCTATATGGTTTGAAGCAATCACCCGAAGCTTGGTTTGACAAGTTTAGAAGTGCATTGGCTGTATTTGGCTATATTCAAACTCAATCTAATCACACTGTTTGTGGAGAGGAGGGGGTCACTGGTGTTAGTTTTGATAGTGTATGTGGATGACATTGTAGTTACAGGACATGATTTGAGTGAGATTGATACCTTGAAGAAGAATCTGCACACAGAGTTTGAAATTAAGGATCTTAGGGAGCTGAAGTATTTTCTGGGCATTGAGGTGGCAAGGTCCAAGCATGGGATCTTCATCTCACAGAGAAAGTATGTTCTGGATCTACTACAGGAGATAGGGAAACTTGGGGCAAAGGTAGCTGATACACCTATTGATTAGAACCACAGGATAAATGCTTCATAAGGTGAAGTAGTTAACGATGTTGGGAGGTATTAGAGATTAGTGGGGCAGTTGCTATACTTATGTATGACACGACCAAACATCTCTTATGCAGTGAGTATTGCCCACGAATTCAACATTGGAAGACTATTGACAGGATACTTTCCTATTTGAAGGGACACTCAGGTAGAGGCATATTTTTTCTAACCATGGACAGTTGAAGTTAGAGGCTAACATAGATGCTGATTGGGCAGTTGTGGCAAGGTCAAGTGCAGAAGCTGAATGTAGATCCATGACACATGTTGTTTTAGAGCTCCTATGGATCTGTTCCTTGTTAGGGGAGATTGGGATTGAGGCAGGGGAGCCTATGATGCTATATTGTGACAATCAAGCAGCAATTTACATTGCCCACAACCTAGTTCAGCATGATAAGACGAAGCACATCAAAGTGGACAGACATTTTGTAAGGGAAAGGGTGACCTTCGGAGAAGTTTGCTTGCAATATGTTGCATCTGACTTGCAGCTTACTGATGTTCTTACAAAAGGTGTTGCAAGAAACAAGCTAGAGCATGATTCACGCAAGTTGGGTGATAGGCCCTCAACTACCCTCTCGGGCCCACAACAGGAGACCTAGGCCCAAGACACAGCAATTCAGGCCCAGAAGGCCCATGCGTCAGTCCAGAACACCACACGAATCACACGGGTGGCACCACCCATTACACTCATATATAACCGATACCCACGTATTGAAAAAAATAATCATAGATTTTGAAAATGCTCAGAAGCGGTTACAGTTGTAGCTAGCCATTCAACAAATGCTTGAGGGGTAGGAATGAAACATTGAGATTTCTCTCTCTCTCTCTCTCTCTCTCTCTCTTTTTCTCTCTCTCTTTCTCGTCTTCTACCTCTCGTTCATTTCAGGAGGGCGAGCTCCCTCGAACCAGCTCACCGGTGACAGAATAGCAGTGGTACTTATCAATTGGTATCAAAGCCACCCAGATCCATGGATGCGCAGATGACAAGGCTTGAAGACAGTCTCAGACGTCTGGAGGGAAGTTAGAGGAATCAGAAAGGAATTCTGGCCGAGCTGAAGATGATTTTAGACAAGCTTGGCACGATGGTTGGTTCTCTAGAAGAGCGTAGTCGCCGAGCTCCTTCCATCAACACTCGTTTCGGAGAAAATGGAGGATCGAGGCTGATAGAGAGCATTGGAAAGCCAATAACGACAATGAGATCATCATCAGAAGTTGAGACCTAAACCCTGGCAACGAACTCAGTGATGTTAGGTGACAAAATAGGGGAGGTGGTTCAGAAGAGCAGTGTGAAGACTATCACCCCAACCAAGATCTACCAGCATCACAACCCTAGTCAATTCGTCATCCCATTCATCGTTATCCATGTAGCTCGACCCTTGGTCCCTATTCTCTTCCCTCTCACAATCTCACTTAAATCGAGCCTATCCATACCCAGCCCAGGTCTGTCTCAGTTGCTCAACCTCTGGTCATCATCTTCGTTGGCGGCAACCATAACCCTACCCATCTCACCATGCCACATGAAATCCGTCTCTGTCCACCCTCCAGTTTTACAGATCTCTGTTCTTTTCCCTCTTCCATGGCTCCCTAGTGACAATCATGAGTTCTGGTTCATTGTTGGAGTTAAGCCCGGTGGTCACAGAACCTTCGACAACGAAGATCGCATTGGGCGCGTGCTTGCTTCCACCAAGATGTTACGACGTCGGCAGTGATGTCAAAATAGCTAAGGCAGATTCAATGATTTGGGTTTTGGTTCCAACAGTACCTCTAGACACAGGTCAACAACGAAAGGGTGAAATGATAGGTTCTGGTGAGAGTCCAAGCATTATTAACGTAGTCGTTGTTCACCTTGTCAATTCTAGCATCTCCAGTGGTGCCATATCCTATTTCTGGGTGGATGTTTTTGTGAGTATGTTCAGGTAGTTTGGAGTTGGATTGATTAGTGCTCGTCTTGTTGCTAGAAAGAAGAGTTTTCTCATTGTCGTCATTGTCCCGGCCTCAGCTACGCTCTACCAAAGAAGATGAAATTTGAAGATTTCTGCCATATTGCTTCTGTATGTATGGAGCAAATAGGTCCAAGGTGTCTATGGTTTTCCAGCCCTTCAAATTTTATGAAGTTTGAGAAAAATGAGTCTGGGAGAATTTCCATCCTGCCGTTTTACCTTTATGTGATGCACACAGTTTCCCTCACTAAGGCGAGAATTGATATGAGCGAGCTTGATGAGGATTCTGATGGTTTCCTTCACTCTCATGAAATGGAGGCCTACATTAGAGGTCTTATTCCTAATATGGCACAACTACGAGCTGTGCGTTGAGGATGTAAGAGATGAGATATTGAGATTCCTTAAATTGCATTTGCAGAGAGCACAACAACACATGGAGTTGGCCTACGACCGCAATCACTGGGAGCTTGAATTGGCAGTTGGGGATGGGGTCAACAAGAAGAAGGTTTTGCTCAACAACTCAAGTATCTCAAGCTAGCAATTTGGGAGGCTTGGACTCTTGGAGTTGAAAGGCTTCAACTGTTGAAATCAAGTTGGGATTCCAAACCAGCAATCTGGGTAGTGCAATTAAATTAATTTTCATTTTCTTTCGAATTAAAAAAAATGGTTGGCTCCTCCCCAACATGTTCAATGTCGACAATATTTAGTCACAACATGGTAGTGTTAGCACCGATATGGATGCTATTGATCTTGACGGAACTTCCACCCCTAGTACTGATATTAAGGGAAAGAAAAAGGAGGCCACTAAGTTGATTAGCCCGATTTGGAAAATATTTAAAGTAGAGGAGGTTCAGGGGAAGGGAAAAGAGTTGTTTGCCAAAAATGTAGGAAAGACTTTAGCTATTGTAGCAAGGGTGGTACTGGCCATTTGGGCAAGCATTTGCTCACCCATGAGAAAGAAGAAGAAGAAGAAGAAGAAGGGAGAGAAACAACATAAACACAAATCGGGTGGGGGTTTTGGTACTTTTAAATATTCTAAAAAAAAATGAGGCAAGAATTAGCAAAATATACATGCTAGACAACCATTTTTGTTAGCTGAGGATATTAAACTTGAAAAATCATTATGTAATTCTGTAAATTCACAATTTAAAAAAGTTTCTAGGAATACTAATATATTAGATGCTTTAAATTTTTTTTATTCATATAAAAAATTACTTCTAATATTTGGACTTCTAAGGCTCCGTTTGGTTTGTAGGAAGATTTGGGTGGGATGGGAAAAGATGGGATGGGAAAGTGTAAAAATTTACATTTCCATTGTTTTGTTTTAGATATGGAAAAATAATGGGAAAAGCATTGTAACGAAGAAGAGAGGAGAGAGGGAGGAAGGAGAGGTAGCAGATCTGGGTTCAAACGGGGAAGGTAGTAGATCTAGGTTTGAAAGGGGAGGTAGCAGAAGAAAAAGAAAGAGAAGTCGTTGTCGCTGCTCTGCTACTTGGTTCAAACGGAGAAGGTAGCAGATCTGGGTTTGAAAGGGGAGGTAGTAGAAGAAGAAAAAAGAGAAGCCACTGTCGTTGCTCTGCTTCTGGGTTCGAATGGGGAAGGGAGCAAATCTGGGTTCAAAAGGAGAGGTAGCTGAAGAAGAAGAAAGAGAAGCTGCCGTCGCTGCTTTGCTTCTGGGTTCGAACGGGGAAGGGGAGGTAACAGATCGCCGATGGTAACGAGGAAGTCATTGGTTCTCTCCTTCCTCTATTTGTTGTCGATGGTAACAGTGGTTTCTCAAAATTTTCCACCGGGGTCGCATGGTTTTAGTGCGACCCCAAATCCACAATTTTGGGATTTGATATCCCACATTTTTCTCATCCCATCCCTCTATTTCCCTCAAAACAAATGAGAGAAAAAGGAATATTTTTGGAATATTCTCTTTTTCTCGTCCCCATCCCACAAACCAAACAGAGCCTAAATTTAATAAGTTATATTTGTGTTACCGGTCATTTTATTGGTGAAAATTGGCTTTTAAATTAAAGAGTTATTAGTTTTACTAGGCTTGAATGGTCACATACTGGTCCAACTATTACTGCAAGTATTTTAAATACTTTACATGCTTATGGAATTGACAATAAATTATTTTCTATTAGTTTTGATAATGCTAGTAATAATGATTCAACAATAAATATTTTAAAATCTCAATTAAAACCATGTTTAAATGGTAAATTATTTCATATCAGATGTTCATGTTACATCATAAATTTATGTATTTAGGGTGCTTTAAATATTATCACTACTCATATTTCTTTAATTAGAAATTGTATTGTATATTTTAAAAGTTCTGGAGCAAGAAAAGAATAATTTAAATATTTATGTCAAAATTATGGTTTAAAATATAAACATTTTATATAAGATGTTAAACATAGATGAAATTCTACCTATGCTATGTTAGAAAGTTGTATTTTTCACAAACAAATTCTTAGTTTTTTTTATAATGCAAAAATGTCTACTAATGTTATATTTGAGGAAGACTAAGAAATGACAATTTGTATATGAGATTTTTTAAAACATTTTTATAATGCAACTGATGAATATCAGGTATTTATTATCCAACTAGTTGTAATTTCACTTATCAATTAATGATGATTAGTTATTGTTTTGCAAAATATAAAAAGAATCCACGATTTAGAAGTATTGTTCCAATAATGGAAAATAAATTTAAAAAAAAATATTGGAAGAACATTTCTCCTCTTTATTGCTTAGCTACAATATTAGATCCTAGGATTAGGAAAGATGGTTTAGATATTTTACTTGAAACATATTGTGAAAATATGAATATTAAAATTGGAAATAAAAAAGAAGAAATTAATAGATTATTATTTGAAATGTATAGTTTATATGAATTTGAAGTAATAGGGAATAATAAAAATTCGACAACTTGTACAACTACATTTTACACTTCTAAACTTGAGTCCTATTGTGGAAGAGAATTTTTTTTTTTTTATTTAATAAGAAGCAGAAATCCATTGCCTCAACAAGTTCAATTACTGAACTTAATTTTTATTTACAAGAAAATTTTTCTACTTTATGCGATTCTTCCCTCTCTTCGGAGGGAACAAATAATTTTGATATTTGAACTTGGTGGAATGAACATGCAAAAAAATTATCCAGTTCTCACCACCATGGCACGTGATCTACTAAACCCTCTAGTGTCTATAGTTCCTTCGGAGTCTTGTTTTAGTGTAAGTACTAGGGTGTTGGACATCAAAAGAAGCTAAATGAATGATGAAAGTATAAAAATGTGAATCTACTTTAAAGATTGGCTGGATGTTGAAGATAGATTACAAGATAAAGGAGGGCATGACACTACACCTGATGTTTCACCTAAAGCAGATGATCAAAGTCAAGAACAATAGGAGAAAATAGTGAAGTCAATATTTTTTGTATACTCAGTAGTTGTATAGCATTTTTTCAAATTATTGTAAATTTTGTTTTAATTTTATTTAATTTATTTGATATTTTTAATAACATTTTTTATTTTTAATTTGTAACTATATTATATTTTTTATATTTTATAAATTTATTCCATTTTCCATTGTATGCTTTGTATCATTCAAATTTTAATGAAATAAATTTCCTATTTTCTTCCAATTTGTTATTCACTTTGAGTCTTTGTCTCTTTAACTTCTTATTTGGTTAAGTATTTTTTTCATTTCTTTGTTAGATATCTTATTTCTTCAAATAGTTCCCAAAAGAAAGTTAAATATTTTAGTTTTACTTGGCAAATAAATAAAAAAAATCAAAAATGTCAAAACAAAAAAACAAAAAAAAAAGTCTAGTCTGGTTCGGCCCAATAATAAATGGAGGAAGTGTGGGAAAAGAGAGCAAATCGAGAGATTATAAGGTAAATTATAAGGTAAATTTTCACTTTGTGACACTTTCATTTGTGACAAAGACCCCCTTCAATTTTCACTTTGTGACAAAAACCTTTGGCCAAAAAGTTAAATGATAGAATGCATTAGATTACCAAAATACCCACATGAACATTTCTTATTTTCTTTTTCTCTCCCTTTTCTTTTAACTAATAGGCCAAAAAATCCTTAATTTATTGTAAATGAAACCAACTAAAATAACAAGTCATTTCACTAACACAGAAGAAACAAGTTTCTTTAAATTATTGTTTCTTGTCACTTACATGAATGTATCTCTTCATCTTAAAATATAAAAATTATCTAAACCAAATGAAACCTAAATTTATCTCTATCAGAAAGAAACTTCTGCCATCTCATCTAAATATTAAAGTCCAACTAGAAATCTGCAATGAACTATTAAAGCAATCAAGAAGACTTCAATATTACACTTAGAAAACTAATCAAATTATTGACAATTCAAATAAATAAGAGTAATTTGGGAATTAAAAAAAAAAAACTGAATGAGAACCTTTTTTGAAGTTAACTAATGAAACTCTAACAATGGGGTAGTTGCTGCAAAGTACAAGTTTAGAGGGCTTTGTTACAAATGAAAGACCAGTAGGGTAATTCTCACCAACCTCATAGTATAAGGGGGTCTTTGTAATTTATCCTAATTATAAATTAACTAATTAGGTTTTATTGGATTTTTATGTAAAGGATTTTTTTCTAAATAGATTTTTTACATGATCTAAGAGTTTAAAATAGGTCTTATATGTAATTAATAACCTACTTTGTTTAGAAGAAATAGTCCTAAACAACTTATTGTTTCACTTAAGATTCAATGTGTATGCTTATGTAATCCACTAATCCACCCACTAATTAACGGTTTGGGTTGTAACCATTTAGCTTGGGTCACTAGCAGGCTGGTTAACCCAATAAAGTGTTATTTAATGGGTTGGGTTGGGCTGGGTCATGGTTATCCAATGGGTAACCACTATCCCCCCTCTCTTTCTCTCTTCAACACCTAAAAACTTCTCTCTCTCTCTCTCTATTTAATGAATCACATCCAAATATCAAAAAAGAATAGAAAACAACAAATGGAGCATGTTAAGACGAACAAAACTTCACTCTTTCTCTTCTTGCATTTTTTTTTATTTTCACTTGAGTTACACAAGAGTAGAGGTGTAAATTGGACCATGATGAGCTGGAATAGCACAACTTTGTCGGTTGCCGGTGTTTAGTGGGCCTCTCTGAGTCATGCCAGCCTCCTTTGGGATCCTTAAGTGGTCAAGCCCAACACAGCTCATGGCATGAGCCCAAACGAGCCTATGTCAGGCTTTAGGTTAGGCCATAAGAGGCATATTTTTTAAAAGAATTGAAAAAATAGTGAAATTTATAAATAAATTAACAAAATATACAAAAAATGAAAAAATTCTTAAAATTTTATTTTAGATGAATTTTGATGTATACATTTGTTTATATATGAAATAATAAAATAAAATTAAAAAATAACAATACAATTGGAATAGAATAGACTTTGTCCCCAAACCACTTATTGTAATTAAAAAAATCACAATACAATATAATAAAAAATCACAATACAATATAATAAAAAAATCACAATACAATATAGAATAGCACAACTTTGTCGGTTGCCGGTGTTTAGTGGGCCTCTTTGAGTCATGCCAGCCTCCTTTGGGATCCTTAAGTGGTCAAGCCCAACACAGCTCATGGCATGAGCCCAAACGAGCCTGTGTTAGGCTTTAGGTTAGGCCATAAGAGGCATATTTTTTAAAAGAATTGAAAAAAATAGTGAAATTTATAAATAAATTAACAAAATATACAAAAAATGAAAAAAAATTCTTAAAATTTTATTTTAGATGAATTTTGATGTATACATTTGTTTATATCTGAAATAATAAAATTAAATTAAAAAATAACAATACAATTGGAATAGAATAGACTTTGTCCTCAAACCACTTATTGTAATTAAAAAAATCACAATACAATATAATAAAAAGCCCACTTTGTCGTATCGTGCCAATGCCAACCCGCATTTGAAACTCCAGCCTTACCGGCAAGCTCCAATAGTCTGATAAGTTTGGCAAAAGCTAGCTCCTAAGTATTTTGGCCCATTCATGGTGATTGAACGAGTGGGACAGGTGACTTACGAATTGGAGCTTCCTACTTGCTCAAAATTACACCCGATTTTCCATGTTAGTATGCTGAAGCCTTGCCTAAGCCCTACAACTAAGGTCAGCCCGACCCTTCCGCACTTCACAGAAGACGGGATATACTGATTGAACCACGACAAATCAGAAATATAAGAGGGGTCAAGATAGGCAAGAAGTTACACAAGCAGGCCTTAGTCATCTGGAAAAACTTGCCACCAGAAAATGCCACTCGGGAGGACTATGACAAACTACAAGATCAGTATCCCCACATCAACCTTGAGGACAAGGTGTTTCTTGAAGAAGGTGGGACTGATAGGCCCTCAACTACCCACTTGGGCCCACAACAGGAGACCCAGGCCCAAGACACAGCAAGTCAGGCCCAGAAGGCCCACGCGTCAGTCCAGAACACCACACGAATCACACGGGTGGCACCACCCATACACTCATATATAACCGACACCCACGTATTGAAAAAAAATAATCAGACTTCGAAAATGCTCAGAAGTGGTTACAGTTGTAGCTGGCCATTTATTATATAGGCCAATGAATGAATGCTTGAGGGGTAGGAATGAAACATTGAGATTTCTCTCTCTCTCTCTCTCTCGTCTTCTACCTCTTGTTCATTTCAGGAGGGCGAGCTCCCTCGAACCAGCTCACCGGTGACAGAATAGCAGCGGTACTTATCAATTCATCTGTTATGTGCCTTAGGAGAACTCACCCCTATAAGCTAGCTGTTAGAGGGAGGGAACCCAGACACATATACACCCCACAACAGCATCCCATACTACCGATGTGAGACTAATGAATCGTAACATTGGGAATGTGTGACATTTATTCCCAACTTGAGGGGGAGTGTTGAGTTGTGGGCCGATTTTATTTGTTTTTATTTACATAACTTAGTTAGGTAGTTATTGGGCCTTGGGTCCATTAGTTTATATTCAAGTTAAGTTTGACTTTTCAGCTTCTTACAAGTAGCCGACTTACTAAGGGTATACTTGCACTTATACAATATTTATGTATGAGTATATAATCTAATGAAAGGGGTGGCCAGATAAGATTTTTGGCTTCTCCTCCATTCTCTTCTATCTCTCTTCTCTTTCTTTCTAGCAGAAACCTTTTCTTCTCTTCTTTCTCTTCTTTCTTTTACAGATTTTATATCAAAACAGGTTATCAAAACTTTTCTACTAGAAGCATCTTTAAAATACAAGAAAAAAATATTATATGAATGTGTTTTGTTTGTCATTGACTTTGATATAATGACATATGGGGAATCAATATTGTATTTTACTTTTTACCTTTCTCAGCCTTTTTGCTGAGATCAAATATTGTATTTTACTATTTTTCTGGTCATAAGTTTTATCTTCTTTGTGGGGGATGAAAAGCTTTTTAGAAATTGTGGTTGATCATAAATAGATATTACTTGTAAATAAGAATGTTCCATAACTAAAAGCATGGTGCATATAAAATGATTTTTCCCTGGTCCTGAGTTCCGAACAATGTAAAACTAAGATTAAATCAAATAAGATTTAGTAGGGTTGATCTTGGGCTGGACCAAGCTTAGCACCTCTATTAAGAGGCCTTAGACTGGGTCCGGGCCTAGGCCTACATGGGTCCAGGCTGGGCCTGATTCTGAGCCTAGCAAAACGGCCAAGAAAAGCATGGTTTATCAAGCATCCCAACTTCCCTTTTATAAGTCATCTTGGTTGTGCCCTTTCTCTTCCTATCCCATGTGTGGCAAAGGTCCAGTTTTAAACTTCTAATACAACTAGACTCTTACTAGGCATTAATGATTAAAACAATCCATCCAACAAACTCCCTCTCAAAAACTAATTATACTTTTGAAATTTAAATTTTAAATTTTGAAAAGACATTTAAATCTTGCAAAAATTGAAAAGGCATTTAAATTTTGAAAAAATTTCAATGTACTTTGTACACCAAGTAACCAATTAGATTATAAGATTAAAATATTTGAACAAATGAAAAGACATTTCTAAATATTTGTATTATATGTTATTAATAAGATATTCTGATTTGACATATAGTATGCTACTGTAGGGGCACACGCTATGCACGTGTGCAACTAAAGGGTAAGATGTAAGTTAGCATTATATAAGCAGATTTAACTTTTATGACTTGCACCAAAACTGAGGCAACTGTCTGCTCTATAGTATAGAGTAGATAGTAATATATATGATATGATATATCATATATTATGATATATGTATATTATATTACTTAACATGCATTGTGGGTCGGGCCTGAGGTGTTGGGCCCAGGCCCAGCCCAGAAACTTGTGGGCCTGGGCCAGGTATAAACACAAAATCTAGGCTGAAGCCCAGAATTTCTGGGACAGGCTGAAAATGATCACCCCTAAACTTTAGTAGTAGTTAAAGAGAACTAGACTTTTTAGTCAAATTATGAAATTGTATTACAGAAATCCAGAGAGGAATAAAGGAAACTAGGCCAGGGCAGTCAACTACCTTGGAAAATGTTAGAGGGCTACCCCCATTGTGTAGCCCTTCAGAAGAAATAAAGAAAAGGATGTTGGTAGTGGACTTGTACTTTCGAACCAATGGAAAGAGGGGTTCATCTTGGACTTGATGTTCTTCTTTAATATGGTGACTGAGTCTCCATTGGCAAATTCTCATCCACCCAATATCCATGTGAGAATTGTTCTTGAAAGTAATTCTCCCATAGCCCATAGAGAAGAAAATGAGACCTTGGAGGTTGGAAGCTTAACCCTTGAATCAAAAGATCCCAGCCTAGGAGGGATTGGGTCATAGTTTTCAAGGCACCAAGATGAGGCTAGGCGACAGGGGGGCACCTTGTTGCCTAGGTGGTGGATTTTTTTAAGTAAGAAAATTCAAAAAATATAGGGGCTGAACCTCTATTTTTGTCATAGGAAAAGAAGAAAAGTAAAGGTGAAAGAAGAAGATGTGGAAGAAGAAAATGTGTTAGTCAGACAAAATTTTAAGTTCTTCCTTATTGGTTCAGGTTTTGAAGTTACACCAGTTAGCAATGTTTGTGTTGATTAAACCCTAACAAGTAAGAAAATAATAAAAAGAAATTGATATATAAACACATAAAATGAATATTTTAGTTTAATATTGTCTATTTTATAATTATAATCTCAAAAAATTAAGAATACAAAAAAGTATTTTATAACACAACATACGATACTGCTTGGCAATCAGGCGAGGTGAGCCTCCAAGGGTGCCTTGTCGCCTAGGCGTCACCTTGGCAACTATGGATTGGGTTTCCCTAAATCTTTACTAAACCTGAGTGTTCTCAGCAAGTGTTTCTATAAGCTTATCATATAAGGAGTTGGATGAGAATTCCCCTCTTGGACTGTCAACGGCACTCTTTTGTCGTCAAATTCTAGTTCGATCAGCTTATCCTCCATTATCCACAATAATACAACTTCCTCGTTGGAAGATCTCTATATTCACTCCTCCATAGCCCTTAAACACAACATTCATCTAATGCCTCCACTTAATTTTCTCTGAACTGAAAGTGCATAAGGTTCCAACTTCAAAGAGATTCTTGCACCTATTGATGATATGAAAAAGTCCTTCCCCAAGAGTGCAAGAATTCCCAAGGTGTAAAACAATACTTGAGTTAGATGAATAGATCCATTGATTACCCATCTACAATGCACAAGATGCATGCATGAGGAGATGTACATTGCATACCTTAGATATTAAACGGCTTCCTAATATTCTTTCAAGTTCATCTTTTCTTTAATCATTTTCAAGCTCATCTCTCCTTATTCCATATTGCAGCATCCCTAAACTTTTCACTACAGCATCTTCACTTCTTAACTTAAACCTAAATAAACTTCAAGTTTCCTTATACATCATACCTAGGTAATGTTTTAGGAACTCTAAACCTATCTTAAAGCCTTTACTCCCTAATATATTAAAAACTGACCTCCAATATTATTGATTCATAAATGCTTAGGGATCACAGCTATGGGAGACATGTGTCATCAGGGAAGTGGTAGGGTTGATCTCAACCTATCCCAAGTTGCACTTTAAGTCTTTAATGAAAAGGGCAACGCATTCCAGAATCTCTGCAGTCCCTGATACACTTTAGAAAAGTATCTTGAAGACCTCTTGTCGTGCAAAGGTTGGACGACTATGTTAAATTGTTGTTTCATGTGGTCACAGATGCTGGATATTCCACAGTTTCCACTTTAAGTAATCCATGTTATTATTATTGTATCTGAGATACAATCATATTTGAACCTGTGTTCGATATGTGGAGTTTCTCATAATATGTACAAATAATTCTTTTCCCTATGAAAATGCAGCACGCTTGTTCTTGGAGCAATGTTCACAAGGAAACAAAGTCACAAATCATTTTGTTGCATCTCCTACTGATGTTGCTGAATCTACCAATAGGGAATTCCAGAATGTCAATATTTTAGTTACCTCCGGATCATTGATACCCAGTCTTGTCAAGTGCATGCTTTTCCGGTTGGATGATTTAATAACACATGGAAATGGTCAGTTCATTCTTTGAGTTCTTTAGAATATATTTGCAATGTATTATCATCTTATTTCATCCTTGTTCTCTGACTCTGACTGCTTTGTTTCCAATGCCCTTTCATGGCTTATGTTTTCACTATTTTTCCTACAGTTCTGCATGTAATGTTGGCATTTTGCATTTGATGTATTATAGTCCATAATTTTGATTGATAATTATAGTCCATTATTTTTCTTATGTTGCTTGTTTTGAAAATATATTTGAATGTTAAACTAGTTGATGTCAAATCATTCTTGCATGTAAGAATTGGTAACTGTAATTGCAAAATTTGTATTTGGTTGAGTTGGGTCCTTCATATAGGATTCATTTACATTTTCAAGTTGTCATATGATATCTTTCCAGAACAGTTGGAAATACAGGGGAAAAAGTGTAACTAGAAGATTAGCATGTAGAAATCTTTTGGTTTTACTTATTTGTTAGGTAGGCAAGAGTTTTGTGGATGAAGGAAGGGGAGGATCTAAAGTAGGGATCTTCTGTAGAATGGAAAACATAACTATATTATTGCTATCCTCTTTTGCACTTATACAAAGCCAAGTCTGTATTCATCGTTTCAAAGGGCATCTCTCTATCTATCATCTATTGTTAATCCATAATGAAGGGGATATGTGAGATGATGTTACCCATATAATAATTTGGGGCGAGAGGTGAATTTTGTTGACTCAAGGTCTGGACTTGAGATCTTTTCCAATAGTATATCTTAGATGCCTTGGTCATTAAGGTGAACAACAGTCTAAAGAGGTGAAGTTTTCATATTATTAGTTTATTATTACATCTGTAACACTGATTATTTTTAAAGAATAAAAGTACTCAAGTTATAAGAAATAATACAAGGACCCGCGCACCTTGATCATTCTGAGGGAAAGTCAATTTCATTTTACCAATTTAATGGACAAGAGGAAAACAACATAAATAGATGAAATGAAGCTAGATGCCTCTAACCTGTAGGACCGTTCCCCCACTACGAATGACTAATGCATACTCCACTGTAGGCTATACTATCTGTACAAGAATTAGTCAATCTTGGGGTCCATCTAAGCTGCGCATTCTGGGTACCAACAGGCTCAAACTTCTTTGATGTACGATGCAATTAATAAGAATCCTTGGACGAGTCTTGCATCCACTTCATAAATACCAGTGAGTTTTTGACTTGGTCAAAACTTTACAAACCCTATTTAAAGCCCTGGATGGTGATGAAAACTCGGCTCTAATATAATTGGTTGCATTTGCAGATAAATTGTATTAACTGGTCTAGCATGCTTGCTTGATTGACCTGATTAGAACCCAATCTTATCCTCCTAGAGAGATGGTGCTGCTTGTAGATCATAATAGATGACTGCACCTTCTTTTATATTTAAATCTCAGAAAGTATAACTACTGATCATTTATGCTGTTTCTTCAGTTTACAGCTCGTGGGAAGCAGGAAAGCCCCAATGTTTTTCATGGATCGAGGAGCGTTTCAGAGGACCAAATGTTCAGTTCTGTGTGATTGGTGATGGATGGGAGGAATGTGAAGCTGCACAAACCATGCAATGGCCTTTTGTTAAAATTGATCTGCGACCAGGGAGCTCTCACAGGTTTCCTGGCCTCACACTGAAAACAGTTGGGCACTATTTTTCTGTCGTGTATGGCAATCCTAATAAACAAAATGATGAAGATTAAGCCTGATACACCGTTATGGAACTGATCTTGGATCTTTTCTTCTGTCCTATTTTAAGATGTATAGAAAAAGATGCTTATTTTGGTCCTATATACGACACAAGGGGTATAAATTCATCTCTACCTGTAATCTTGGTTTAATGATCCATCAACACTAACTGTTTGATTGATGGGACACTTGATTCCATGACAACTTGAAAAAAAAAATGTCTGCTTACAGTTACCATCCGATGAATTTCTGGTACTCTGAAGGGTCAAAAGAAGATTGCCCAAAATTGTGTAGGATGCTGAAAAATTGTCTTCTCCCTGTGTGATGAATCCACAGTGTTATACGAGGAATGAAAAAGAACATTGGTGATGATGTACAATCTGGCCGGTCTTAGCTGTTGATGATCTTGCCTCTGAAATGAGTAACAGGGACCTGAAACGGGAGGAGAAGAGAAGCTCCGGGGAGAACCCGGCGTAAGGGCTCCGAAG
The DNA here is from genome assembly GCF_055504915.1 of Nelumbo nucifera. Lineage (NCBI taxonomy): Eukaryota > Viridiplantae > Streptophyta > Magnoliopsida > Proteales > Nelumbonaceae > Nelumbo > Nelumbo nucifera. The sequence goes on from NC_142654.1 coordinate 34,707,010, forward strand.
CTCAAGTTAGAATCCTTCAAAGGCAAGAATAACCAGATAGCGTGAAAGTTAGTATACCTTATCCCTGGGGGGGTAGAAGCCTTTTATAACCACCTCGCGCACTCACTTCCAGGCCTTCGTCAGGTCGGGCATGATTACTTCTGAACTCCTGTCAGTTCGGGTATCAATTCCTCTAATCGGACAGAACCGCCACTGTTCCTTTTGTCGGAGCTGTCTCTGCGGCTAGTGACGACGGTTGCAGGTGGCGGTGGCAGGAAGCCGTTTGAAATGCGGCTGTCAGGCGTCAGATCCCAAATCAGTCAGGTACGCCGCCCTTGGATAAAGACGTCCTTGGTATCGGGTACGTCTGACCGGCTTGGTGCTTTGGAAGTAAAGTGTTGGAGTGGCGAGCGAGGTGCCTTGAGTTCGGTTTGGAGTGTTCCGAGCTGCTACGGGTAAGCTCGAGTCAGCTTTGTGAGGCTTGGGGCCCAGTACAGTTCGTGCTCCTCGCAGGGAGCTCGGGTTCTCAGGAGGGAGCTCGCTCTTATCAGGGAGCTCGGGCTCCCAGTAGGGAGCTCGGATTTAGGAAGCTCAGTTCTAGGGAGCTTGGACCTTTGATAGGGAGCTCGCTCTTATTAGGGAGCTCGGGCTTCTAGTAGGGAGCTCGGATTTTAGGAAGCTCAGGTTTAGGGAGCTCGGGTTCTTTAGGGAGCTCGGGCTCCTAGGACCGAGCTAGGACTTAGGGAGCTCGGGTTTTAGGGAGCTCGGACCTTTAACAGGGAGTTCGCTCTTAACAAGGAGCTCGGACTAAGTACAGCGGTCTGGAGTTCGGGCTCGGTAGTGAGTTTGGACTTGCTTCCGATGTTCGATTTGGGTGCTCTACTGTCCCGAGCTGCTTGCCTTTGCCACGTGTCGGGCGATCGCGAGGTCGGGCCAAATTTCCCTTCATCAATTGCCCCCCACTCCCTGTGACAACGGTTCCGTCTTGGCACGGGGAGTTTGCAAGGTAGTGGGAGGGTTTTGGTCCGTGCTGAGCGCGCTTGCTCTAATTTGATTTTCAAAAAAGGGCGCGCGTTCGGAAGTCGTGACGGCAGTTGTTCGAGAGTTGCGCTGCAGACGCTTTTATTGCGAGGGGACGTGCGCCGTTACCCCGTCAGTTCCGGGAAGACGTGTGCCGACACCTGTCCTCTGACAAGACGTGCGCGACGTTCCGTCAGTCTCTGAAAGACGTGCGCTGATTGGTCTTGGAAGACGTGCGGCTTAACGCGGCTGTGGGCCGTTGGATTGGCTTCGATCTGGGCCGTCGCTTTCCGTACGCTGTGGATATAAATAGTGCGCAGGGGGGGCCCGTCCTTGCTATTATTGTATATCTTGAGCTCGCGCCTTAAGTTTCAGCTCGCGTCCAGGCTTTTCAGCTCGTGTCCCAGGTCTTCTTGCTTGTTCGAGTTCTCGCGGTCTGCTTCAGTCTTCTTCCCGGGTGAGTGTTTTTTGGAATCCCGTTCCGTTTCACGATGTCTGGTTTGGAGGGTTCAGACTGTTCAAGCGGGTCTGATGTGGGTTCTACGAACCAGTTTGCGTCCCACGGTAGTTCAAGTGAGCCCGATGTAGGTCCTGAGGGAGGGGTCGGGCCTACCACCTGAGGTGCTTCGGGTAGGTCGGCATCCACCTCCCGCCGTGGCCGGGTTGTAGATCAGTTCGGCCCTTCGACTATGACGCTTAAGGAACTTCAAACCCTCGTAGACTACTATAATTTGCCCAGTGAGTACGGTTATTTTATCCCTACGGGGAGCTTTCCTTGGGAACATGGTCCTGATGAGATGGTGATTTTCCGGGAACAGCTCGCCGCGAGGCTGCGACTGCCCTTCCACCCTCTTCTTGTCGAGGTTCTAAACCACTTCGGTGTGATGGTTAGCCAGCTTCACCCGAACTCTATTAGGAACTTAGTGGGAACAATCTCTTTATTTTGCGACGAGAACTTCCCTCTGGATCTGGAGATTTTTTCTTCTATCTTAATGTTGAAAAAGCAAGTGGGTCCCCTTCCTGGGCGTAGGTGGGCATACTACCTGTCCCCTCGCCCGGGCTTCAAGCTCTTACCCGGACTCCCCAATAAGGTCCCGGCGTGGAAGCGGGACTATTTCGGGGTGTGAAGTGCGATGGGGTGGCCGTTTCAGACCGGCTGGGGAGTGGCCGCTCCTGATTCCGGCATCACACTTGATGAGGAGACGGCGAAGGGCCTCCGGCAATGGGCGCGGCTTGGGCTGGATTGCCAATGGTATCTGACGGAGGCCAAGCTTATTGCTGCGGGCCTGAGTTCGGGTAGGTTCTTTCCCTAGTGATCTCGTCTTGTTTTTCGCTTACGTCTTACTGATGCCGAACTCCTTTTCGTAGGTACAATGGATTCTCGAGGGTCACGAGGTGCGCACTTGTTCGAGGGGATGAAGAGGAGAAAGCGGGTGGCCAAGCGAGCTCGCGTCGAGCCATCCCGAGCTGCGGAGCCCGAGGTGCCGGACTGTCCGGCAGAGGAGCCCGAGATGGTTCCTCCTATGCAGGGGCTGGCGGGGGCTCCTTATGCTGAAACCACACACACGGGGGCTCCCACCTATTCCGAGTCCGCTCATATGCGAGCTGGGCCGTCGGGCTCGGAGGCCCCGGGGGACTTCAGGAGCGTGCTGTCGCCTGTGCATGCTCTTCAACGGAGTAAGGAGGCGATGTTTCCTTAGGAAGTTGCGGCGTGGACCGAGCTCCCTCTGCACCAAGTGGCCTGCCGTGCCGTTACTCATGCCATGGTGGTAAGTGATCCCTTCTTTAGAGCTCGGCTTCTATTTTTTCATTCGTTTCTCTGACCTCGTTTTCCTTTGATAGGTGAACTCCTCCATTCACGCCTTGGCGAACCAGGTGGAGAAATGCTCGCGGCAGGCGCGGGCTGCCGAGGAGAATGCTCGTGCTGCTGATGCTGCTGCTCGCCGTGCGCGGTCTAGGCAGGCGAGGTCTCAGAGGAATGCCGAGGCCATGGGGGGGGGGGTGGTGCAACGCATGGCGGAAATGAAGCTGGACCTAGAGCACCAGGTTGAATATCTTCAAGAGGATATCAGGGAGAGGACTCAGATCTTCTCTCAAGGCATCGAAGACGCGAAGAAGAAGGCTGTCAGCGATTACATTGCTTCGCCGGATTTCGATGACCTGATGGTAGACTCCTACAGGAGGGGTTTCAAGCTAAGTCGGTGGATGATCCGGAATACGTACCCCGACCTCGATACCAGTGCCATATCCACTTCGCGCATCACTCCGGAGATGGCTAATGCCGCGGATGCCGAACCAGACTCCGAGGGGGAGGCAGGTCCTTCGGGCGTTGTCGGAGAGGCTTCTGATAACGATGAAGTAGCCTCGGGCTTGTGAAATGAAATGAAATGAAATGAAATGTACAAATCTGTTTTGAAATGAAATGTCTTTTTGTTCATGTACTGGTGTCTTCGAGCTATATTTTTTGCCGAACTGACCATTTCGGTCCGTCAGTTCGTTTTATGAAATGACTTCGGCGTACTTGCTTTGGTGGCCTATAGATAGTACCTTCTCAAGTTGACAACGTTCCATGCTCGGGGCACTTGTTTCCCTTCTAGGGTTCCGAGCTCGTACGCTCCCCCACCGAGTGTTTTCATTACTCTGTAGGGTCCTTCCCAGTTCGGTCCAAGTTTCCCTACGCCGGGTTCGGGCACCATGACCTTATGGAGAACCAGGTCGCCGACGCGGAAGTTCCTCTTTTTTACTCGCGCGTTGTAGTACCGAGCTACCTTTTGTTGGTAAGCCGCAGTTCGGATGTGCGCGAGGTCTCTCACTTCGTCCAGTAGGTCGAGGTTGGTGCGCAACTCGCCCTCGTTTGTCCGTTCGTCGTACGCTTCTAGTCGTAACGTAGGCACTTCTATTTCCGCCGGGATCACTGCTTCGGTGCCATAGGTGAGGTTAAAGGGGGTCTCACCCGTGGCGGTCTTTTCCGTGGTTCGGTGTGCCCATAAAACACTTGGTAGTTCATCTGCCCATAAACCTTTGGCTCGGTCCAATCGCGCTTTTAGTCCGCGGAGGATGGCTCTGTTCATTACTTCTGTTTGGCCATTTGCCTGCGGGTGTGCGACCGATGTGAAGTTCTGACTAATTCCCATACTTTGGCACCATTCTTGGAACTTGATGTCTTCGAACTGTTTGCCATTGTCGGAGATCAGTACCCGAGGTAGCCCGAAGCGACATACGATGTTCTTCCAAAAGAAGTTTTGTATGTTTCGGGCCGTAACTATTGCCAGGGGTTCGGCTTCTATCCACTTCGTGAAATAATCTACTGCCACCACTAGGAATTTTCTCCCGCCTGTCGCTGGTGGGAATGGCCCCAGGAGGTTGATGCCCCATTGGGCGAAGGGCCATGGACTGGTGAGGTATTTGAGGTCAGCAGCGGGCTGATGGTGGATGCTGGCATGCTTCTGACACTTGCCGCATTTTCTGACAAGCTCGATTGCCTCTGTCTTCATCGTTGGCTAGTAGTATCCTTGTCGAAGTGCTTTTTGGGCAAGGGCTCTGCCCCCCAGGTGTCCGCCACACAAGCCTTCGTGGATGTCGCGGAGTACCAACTCGGCTTCGGCTGGGCGCAAGCATCGCAGATAGGGGAGCGTGTAGGATCGTCGGTACAACCGTTCGTCTATCATGACGTATTTGGCTGCCTGGCGCTGCACCCTCTTGGCTGTGTTGCGGTCCGCGGGGAGGGTTCCGTCTAACAGGAAGCTCGCGAGTGGGTCGATCCAGCTCGGCTCCGCTTCGGTGACGGGAGCGACCTCTCTTGCCCCACCGAGAGTGCTGGGCCGAGGCAAGTCTTCTACGTACACGGTTCTCCTGGCGTTGTGGCTCGTGCTAGCCAGTCGGGACAGGGCGTCGGCCTCAGCGTTCTCTGACCTCGGGATTTGCTTGATGAAGTGTGATTGGAAGTTGAGCAGAGCTTCCTTTACTTTTTCCAAGTACGCAATCATAGTGAGTTCGCGTGCTTCATACTCGCTTGTAACTTGGTTGACCATGAGTTGGGAATCGCTGCAGATAACCACGTGCTTTGCCCCGACCTTGCGCGCTAGGTTTAGCCCGGCTATCAGTGCCTCGTACTCTGCCTCGTTGTTGGATGCCGCGAACTCAAAGCGTAGTGCGTATTCCAGTTTTGTTCCGCCCGGGCCGCGTAGCACTATTCCAGCCCCGCTGCCTTGTTGGTTCGAGGAGCCATCTACGTGAAGGATCCAGGGCTCCTCATCCCAGTTCGCGCTTGGTCTAGCCAGGAGGGAAGCCACGCTGGCTGCTACTTCACGGGGCTCGGACTCGTTTGGCTTGAGAGCTCCGAGTTCGCCCGAACTGGGGACCTCGGGCTCGACCAGTTCAGGGGCTCCGGGGTTGAAGGTGCACTCTGCGATAAAACTGCCAAGGCTTGGGCCTTGATGGCAGTTCTTGGCTTGTACTGGAGATCGTACTCGCTGAGCTCGATGGACCACTTCGTCAGCCGGCCGGAAACCTCGGGTTTGAGTAAAACTTGCCTCAGAGGTTTGTCGGTCAGGACGATGACGATGTGGGCCTGGAAGTACGGGCGGAGTTTCCGTGCTGCTATCACCAGCGCATACGCTAGCTTTTCTATCTGCGGGTACCTTGTCTCTGCTCCCTGCAAGATTTTACTAACATAATATATGGGTCGTTGGACCCGGTCTGCCTCCTTTACTAGTACCGAACTGATCACCTCGTCGCTGGCCGAGAGGTATAGCTCTAAGACTTTGCCTTCCTCGGGCCGAGCTAAGGTTGGCACTTTGGCGAGGTAGCCTTTTAGCTCGTCAAACGCGAGCTGACAGTCTTGGGTCCATTCGAACCGTTTGCCTTTGATCGCTTTGAAGAAGGGTAGGCAGCGGTCTGCCGATTTGGACATGAAGCGGCTTAAGGCGGCTATGCGGCTGTTTAGCCTTTGGACTTCTTTTATTTTCCGAGGTGGTCTCATATCTAGGATGGCTTGTATTTTGTCTGGGTTGGCCTCGATGCCACGTCGATTGACAACGTAGCCGAGGAACTTGCCCGAGGTGACGCCAAAGACACATTTGTTGGGGTTTAATTTCATGTTATACTGACGCAGGATTTGGAAGACAGAATCTAAGTCTTGTATTAATTCTTGTGAAAACTATGTTTTGATGACCATGTCGTCTACATAGCACTCTATCTTTGTGCCGATCAGGGGCCGAAACAGCCTATTTACAAGTCTTTGGAAGGTCACCCCGACGTTTTTTAACCCGAAGGGCATGACCTTGTAACAGTATATACCGAACTCGGTTATGAAGCTGGTTTTTTCCTCGTCGGCCTGGTCCATCCGGATTTGGTTGTAGCCTGAGTAGGCATCCAGGAAACTTAGCAATTCATGTCCCGAGGTCGTGTCCACTAGGCGGTCGATCCTAGGAAGGGGGAAGCAGTCTTTCGGGCAAGCTCGGTTCAGGTCGGTGTAGTCGACGCACATGCGCCACTTGCCGTTCGCCTTTTTCACCAGCACAGGGTTGGCCACCCAGCTCGGGTAATGGACTTCCCTTATGAAGTCTGCTGCGAGGAGCTTTTTGGCTTCCTCGTCGACCACTTTCCAGCGCTCCGGGGTTAAGTTCCGTTTCTTCTGTCTAACGGGTCTGACTAAAGGGTCAGTGTTAAGTTTGTGAGTTATAAGACTAGGGTCAATACCGGGCATATCGGCCGCGGACCATGCAAAAATATCTAAATTTTGGAGTAAAAAGCTTACCAGTTCGGTCCGTAGGGGTTCCTTGACAGAAGCACCAATCTGGAGTGCGCGAGATGGGTCCGTAGGTGAGGTCGGGATCGCGATTGTCTCTTCTGTCGGCGAGGCTCGTTCTTCGCCTTGCTCCGTAGGCCGCTCCAGGTCGAAGTCGTCGGCCGGCTTGGACTTGCCCTTTAGGGCGGCGACGTAGCACTTGCGGGACTCAAGCTGGTCGCCCCGCACTACCCCCACACTGAAATCCGTAGGGAACTTCATTGCCAAATAATAGGTAAAGACCACCGCCCGCAGGATATGCGTGATTGACCGTCCTATTATGGCGTTGTATGGGGAGGGGGTCGCGACCACCAGAAAATCGTGGTTGAGTCTGACCGCACAAGGCCATGTGCCGACTTCCACGGGCACCGTTATCTTTCCAAGGGGCCTGACTTCCTCCCCGCTGAAGCCCACCAGGGGAGTGCTTGCAGGTTTTAGTTCGCTCCTTGGCAGCTGTAGCCGATCAAATGCCGACTTGAATAGGATGTCTGCCGAGCTGCCTGAATCTACGAGCACGCGCCTAACTTCGAAGTCGCTGATCCTGAGTTTAATGACGAGTGTGTCGTCGTGAGGGTAGCGAACTCCCCGCGCGTCGACTTCTGTGAAGAGGATCGGCTCCTCGGTCTTCGGCCTCTTCGGGGGGTTCCGTTCCTCGAGGACCACTTCGCGAACTGAGGTCCGAGCTGCCACTGATGTGCACCCCGCCACCACTGAACCTCCCACAATTACATGGATGGTTCCCCGAACTGGCCTTTCTGCCGGAGGCTGTCGCTGCATCGGTTCGGCAGGCCTGCTACTAGTCTCCGGAGCATCTTTTAAGTGTTCGCCCGGCTGATCCGCTTTATTGCTATTATTGTTGTGCTGTACAAAGTTTGTTAAGTATCCGCGACGGATGAACCCCTCTATCTCGTCTCGGAGGTTATTACATAGCTCGGTACTGTGACCGTGGTCCCTATGGAAACTACAATACAAATTCTTGTTTCTTTCGTTCGGATTTCCCTTTAGGCGAGGTGGCCATTTCACGAAGGGGGCGTCCTTGATCGTCATTAGGATCTCGGTCCGCCTTGTGTTCAGTGGCGTGTAATCCGTCCGAGCTGGCAGGGGAGCTCGGAATGACTGGTTCGGTTTCGGGTCTCGGGCCGGGTTTTTTCGGTCGGCCGAGCTAGAGGGCTCGCCGTCCCTCTTTCTTTTCTCGTTTCCGCCCTCGGTTCTTTGGTTGATTTCCTCCTCCGTCCTCGTGAACTTGTCCGCGAGCTTGAGGAACTCGGCCACGGTCGCGGGTTGGTTAGCTACCATGTGCCACTTGAATTCCTTGTGCGTCACCCCTCTTTTTGCTGCGGCAAGCTGTACCGCGGGGTCTAACCGAGGTATCTGTAAGCATGCCTCGTTGAATCGTTTGATGTAGCCCCGTATTCCGAAGATGCTTTCCTCTGCTCTGGGGCACCGTTTGCTGGTAACAAAGTGTGCAGTGAAGACCTGCACGAACTCGTCCGAGCTCGTCTCGCCTTTGCCTCTGAGCTCGGATAAGACGCGGGTGGCGGTTCGTCGACTTCGACGGCGTCTTCGCTGTTGAGTGGGCCTTGTGCTGGCGCTGCTGGCCTCCGTGTTGCCGAGCTCAATGGGCTCGAAGTTCTGGTAGTCCGCTGCTGCCAGTGCGCCGAATCGGTTTCCCACTAGTGGGGACTCCGGTTTTGAGACCTGAGGTGCTGACCTCGCGGGCGAGGTTCCTGATCCGCCTGCGAGCCGCGAGGCGGGGATGACCTTTCTTTCTCTCCGGCCTGGGGACGAGGCCTGGCTGTTTGGGGGATTCTGGGGCCTGGAGGCCTTTCCTTGGTGAAGGCGCCCATCCTGCGGAGAGGCCTTTACTGGCTTCGGGGCAGGGTGGCGAGGTGGAAGCAGTGGTTGGTTCGGTGTCAGTTGGGGAAACTGCTGCTGATAGTGGTATTGGGAGAGGTTGTGCAACACTTGGTGTTGGTGAAGCTGGTGTTGCTGGAACTACTGCATCTGGGCTTGCATTGCCCGCATGCATTGCATTAAGTCGTCCAACCGATTTTGGCTAGCTGCCAAGGGGACGGCGGTCGATTCAGTGAAGGTAGTCTCGATGGGAAGAGGGAAGGAGATGTTTGCGGAGGGCAGGCTTACAGGTGCCACCGTTTGTGGCGCAGTCAGGTTGGGGATTCCATCCACCGTGAGGGGGATGGTGAACTGCCCAACACACACTACGGGGACTTGGAGCTGTTCCCCGGTGGTGTTTGTCTCTGTGCCGCGTCCGGCATTGCTGGATGAGGCCATAAGTAATGAGTTTTTCAGAGAAGAAGGAAAGGGTATGAAAGTTTTGGAGGGAGGCTTTTTGAAGCGTTTTTCCACAGACGGCGCCAATTGATGATGCACAATCTGGCCGGTCTTAGCTGTTGATGATCTTGCCTCTGAAATGAGTAACAGGGACCTGAAACGGGAGGAGAAGAGAAGCTCCGGGGAGAACCCAGCGTAAGGGCTCCGAAGCTCAAGTTAGAATCCTTCAAAGGCAAGAATAACCAGATAGCGCGAAAGTTAGCATACCTCATCCCTGGGGGGGTAGAAGCCTTTTATAACCACCTCGCGCACTCACTTCCAGGCCTTCGTCAGGTTGGGCATGATTACTTCTGAACTCCTGCCAGTTCGGGTGTCATTTCCTCTGGTCGGACAGAACCGCCACTGTTCCTTTTGTCGGAGCCGTCTCTGCGGCTAGTGACGACGGTTGCAGGTGGCAGTGGCAGGAAGCCGTTTGAAATGCGTTTGTCAGGCGTCAGATCCCAAATCAGTCAGGTACGCCGCCCTTGGATAAAGACGTCCTTGGTATCGAGTACGTCTGGCCGGCCTGGTGCTTTGGAAGTAAAGTGTTGGAGTGGCGAGCGAGGTGCCTTGAGTTCGGTTTGGAGTGTTCCGAGCTGCTACGGGTCAGCTCGGGTCAGCTTTGTGAGGCTTGGGGCCCAGTACAGTTCGTGCTCCTCGCAGGGAGCTCAGGTTCTTAGGAGGGAGCTCGCTCTTATCAGGGAGCTCAGGCTCCTAGTAGGGAGCTCGGATTTAGGAAGCTCAGTTCTAGGGAGCTTGGACCTTTGATAGGGAGCTCGCTCTTATTAGGGAGCTCGGGCTTCTAGTAGGGAGCTCGGATTTTAGGAAGCTCAGGTTTAGGGAGCTCGGGTTCTTTAGGGAGCTCGGGCTCCTAGGACCGAGCTAGGACTTAGGGAGCTCGGGTTTTAGGGAGCTCAGGTTTAGGGAGCTTGGGTTCTTTAGGGAGCTCAGGCTCCTAGGACCGAGCTAGGACTTAGGGAGCTCGGGTTTTAGGGAGCTCGGACTAAGTACAGCGGTCTGGAGTTCGGGCTCGGTAGTGAGTTTGGACTTGCTTCCGATGTTCGCTTTGGGTGTTCTACTGTCCCGAGCTGCTTGCCTTTGCCATGTGTCGGGCGATCGCGAGGTCGGGCCAAATTTCCCTTCATCAATTGGGTTCCGAGTTGGCAAGTCAATTCAAAAGCCTGAACTGGTGGGAGTGGGACTGGGGACGTTAAAAAAACATTGCTAGAATAAAAGATCTGCACTCTCCTGTGCTGTATTTTAATTTTGAAGTCTTATTCTGGCAAATTGGGCTACTACATTGGATTTTTTTGGATGAGCAAGGCTCAACCAGCATCTCATTTTGCAGATATCCTAGGCCAGTTAAAAGCTTGATCCATTTCCTACAAGGAGTATGCTGTTTTCTTGCCTTCATTTTCATTATAATACTTACATTTTCTTGTTTCCTTCATTATTGGACGGTTGGACCATACAAAAGCGTGGTTGTAGTTATCCAGCAAGAGGCACTCGTTGGTTGTCTTAGGAAATTGTCTTCTTTGCGTTGAAGGTGCTTCCATGGCCTAGTATGAGGCTATGAGCATTATCTTGTCATTGTGTTCATGTGCGAGGCCTGTAGCTCGTATCAGCATCATTGTCATCATGTATCAATTTCAGAACCTTATCCCCAGATATCTTGAGGTTGCTGCACTAGTCTTGATCCTTCTCTTTGTTTTCCTAGAGCCTGACCTATCACAGGTATGTGACATCGAATCTTTTCCTCAATATCAAAATCCACATCGGCATCGTTCGACCTTTTTGTTGTTTTAGTATCTTCATGAGTGTTATAGTTACTGCCATCAATTGATCAATTGGTCTTCCTTCCACATGATGGAACCCTTTCAATCAATTCCATTTTTTAACAGAAGTGCTTCTCGTTTGTATTAGTTTCTAAATTCTAGTTTTGCCTGCCATAGTGTTGCTATGCATCTGTTTCAGTATAATTTCTACTTCTCCTTTTTGGTTAATTTTCTGGAGTTAAAACGTTATCACAAGATGCTCCATACTAGATGTTGACTCACATGTGCTCCTGGGTAGTGAGATGAACCCGACCATCTGGGCTGAAACTGAAAGGCAGCCCATCCGGGTCATGAAAGTTTTCAAATATACCCTCAGAAATTGTTTTCATGTTTAACCAGCAGAGGGCCCCTGCGTTGCAGTGGCTTGCAAAGGATAAATTATTGTATAGGAAAAAATGAATTTGTGAAAGGTAAATTTTTTAATTAATAGTTTTTAGGAAAAGGATTTACTTAAAATAAGTAGAAATTTATAGATAATAATATATTTAATTTAAATAAATAAATAAATAAAATTTTTAATTTTGAAGTCAATTTGATATAAATAAATCGATTTTGTTGTTAAATAAAGAATATGAATATTTTATTATCAATTTCTTGGCTGGGCTTTGGTCTTTATATGGGGATCGAGCTTGGGCTCAAGATCTAGGCCTGAAGGTCCGGTCATGCTCAGGCTTGGGCCTGAATATATTATGTTGATATAAAGGCAAAGCCTATCATGGCCTATGAATAGGTTTAACCCCAACCCCGGGCTTGGAGACAAGGGGACCCCAAGGAGCCATGGCCCCCCTATGGCCCAACAAATCCCCACTCTTCATGTATATTTTCCCACTCCCCCACTCCCTATCCCAATAGCCATCATATTTATTCCCCCTACCTAACCTATTGATAGCCCTAAATTATTAGGCCTGGAATTGACTTGGAATTGACCCGTTGGTTCTAGTTCCTGGAACTAGAATCGGCCTAATCGGTTCGGGTCCATTGGGTCAGACCTGACCTATTGACAACCCTACCTAAATATTGGTCTCAAGGGGAGAGAATAATTTGTTAGTAAATTATTTCTAAATAAATAAATAAATTCCTATTAAAACCTTTCTCCCAATGCCAAATCTCCTTTATTTTATTAATTTATAAATAATTTATTTACTTTTATTATCTAAATAAATGCTTAGATAATAATAATAAATTAAATAAATAGTTTAATAAAATAAATAAATAAATGTCTATTAAAATCTTCCTCTCAATGTCAAATCTATTTTATTTTATTGATTTATAAATATTTTATTTAATTTTATTAAATAAATAAATGCTTAGATAATAATAAAAAATAAATTAATGAATAAATAAAATTTGAGAGAGAGAATAGGAGGAGAGAGAATTAAGCGAGAGAGAAGAGGGATGGCATTTTATTTTGTAGAATGGCATAGTCATAAATAATTATATATGGCATTGTTGTAATTTTCGAATATCATAGAGGCATTGTTGTAAAGAGAGTAAATTTGTCTTATATGTGACATTCTTATAATTTTTTAATGTGTTAAGTCTTGTAATTTTGAAATACCATAGAGTCAATTACACGTTGGAAGGTTTGTCTTATATGTGATAATCATATAATTTTTGAATAACATAGGGACAATTACAAGTCAATCACATAAGGGGGTTTGTCATTATGTGGCATTTTTATAATTTCTAAGAAAAAAAAAGGCAAAAATTACTATTAAATTCCATTTCTTGCATCCTCAGGCTTTTCTTTGTACTCGTTTCAGCTTATTTATATATATTAGTGAAGTCACGGGCCATAGCTGTTTTTAGGGCCAGGGCAAGGGCGGGTTTAAATGTCCAAGTCTAAACATATGGGCTGGGAAGAGCCCCATGTCTCAGAAAGCTTTTACGAATGCCAACATGATAATTGGAGAGAGAGAGAGAGAATAGACTAGACTCCAAGTGTGGATTTGAGCCGAGCCGAGCTGAATAGTATGAGGCTCGAGCTCGACTCGCCAAGGTAGTATAAGGCTCAAGTTAGAACCTTGAGCTCAAGCTTGATTTGAGAAAAAATGTTTTACAAAAATAAAAAATTATATATAAAAAATATTTTTTATTTGATATTTAAAAAATTAAGAATTTTAATATTTTTTTTATATATACTATTATATGTATATATATTTGAGCTTGGCTCGTTTATTAATTGAAATTATAAATTGGATTCGAACTCAGCTCAAAACTCGATTCAAAACTAAGTCAAGCTGAGCTTTTCACGAACTGAGCTCGAATAGCTCGTAAAGAACTCGGCTCGTGGCCACCCAAGCTCCAACCCATAAAGAGCTCCTAGTCCTGGCCTCCTGGATGATGACACTGCCCCTGTTACCGTACACCTGTATGGCTATAATTGTGTTCTGGGCCCTGCAAGTACGAAGTACTCATCGTGGACGGTTCCTGTATTACTCTATATAGTCTCCTATGGTTAATAGAATTGTTACCGCTGAGATGAGCCTTTTGAATTGAAAGCTGAAAGGTAGTTTATTTTGGGTCTCATAAAATGAACTCTGTACATTAATAAATGCATGTTTTGAGCTCTTAGCAGTTAGCCCATCAATAATAAAATACAATTCTCATGTAAAACCTAAGGATGCAGGTCGGGTGGGCTGGCCAGGTTTAAGCTGAACCAGGCCTAACTTTAAAAATTGGGCCCAAGGCCCGAACCCAGTCCAAGCCCAAGGTCAAGCCCAAACTTTTCAATTCAGGCCTTGCCTGAATTGAAATTTGATGTATTTTGGTTGAGCTCAAGCCCGGCCAAACCAAAATTTGATGCATCCGAGTTGAGTCCAAGCCTAAACCAGGCTCAACCCAAAAAATAAAAAAGCCAAAAAAAAATTCAAGCCAAGCCCATATAAAATTGTGGATAGGGTCAATCTGGGCACGGTTTGGACCCCCCACCTGCCCAAATTGCACCCCTAATAAAACCAGAAACTGCAAAACCCCCAAGCCACCCATCTACTGCAGAATCTACTTTTTATCTTCTAGAGTGTTGTATTAGATTTGAAAGCTATTATGGGTTTTGCTTGTGGTGTTTGTCAATGAAAGAATGATGCACGGAGCCATTTAAGATAAGCACCAAACATATGGTTCTTTGTTGCTGTCTTCTATTTATTATAAAACCAGAACAAGTTTGACAGTTCCGCGTATTGCTTGTTTTATGTCAAATGCCACTTCTTCTAGCACGCCTGTCGGCCTGTGGCCCCTTCACTGCCAACCCCAGAGAGAGAGAGAGTAGACAGATTTAGACCCAAACAGGGAAGCTATCCTAATCTTTCAAATATATATATATATATATATATATATATATATATCAGTTAAATCGATTATCTGAACCATTTGATTATACTTTGAAAATTTCCTCCTTGCTTGAAAATCTAGGATTCAAATCCTCTTTAAACCAATTGACGACCTTTGCAAATCTGAGAGTTTGGAAGTGAAGCTGTGTGCAATGCATGACTAAACTTTTTTAAGGTCAAAGTGATCGGTTCTTGTTTTGCTGATGATGGGGCCCTATTAATTGGTATAATTAATTAATGCTGACCAAGTGGGTGATGGTCATGTTGATTAGAGTATGAAAAGGCCCCTAAGATCTTGACCAGATCTCCTACAGTGACAAACCTAGCTAGGCTGCAATTTTTGTCTTTGATAACCAAGTGGGCGATGTTGATTTCTTCTCATATTTAAACCTCTCGTAGCTTCATAATACCAGCCATTTAATGTGGATAAGCATTGAACAATAACAATAACAATGACTTTGGTTCATAAAAAACTGAAGTAGATTAAAGATAAGCGAGTTCTGTGATCCCACCTCAAGCAGAGCTGATAAGCTGTTGCTTTCATAATCATCAGAGCCTGCGGATAAAGCTTTGGTTGCAACTTTCGGGGCAAGAATTGGATTGGGATCCTCAATACAGGTTCCTTTTTGGGAAGGTGGTCCTACTATTTGAATGGGCTATGACTTAACAGTACTCCTAATGGCAGCTTCTACTCTAAAGGGAAATTTAGTAGAGTAGCTCATGACTCCAAGAACCTGTTTAAGATATGTGTTATCTATCGTCAATAATTAATTAATATTAGTTGAGTCTAAAAGGGTTACAAGATGTTTAATTGGTTGAGGAAATATCACTCAAGCCCACCTCATAAATTTTAAATTTACCATATATTTATAATAGTACAATTTAAAACTTCTAACACCCCCATTTATGACATCATACCTCTCCTTTGTATATTGACATCAATTCTCCCAATTGTTCCCAAACTGTGCAATGAAGTAAAAATTTATAAGGTGGAGGTTAAAATTTCTTTTGATCTCTTATTTTTTATTTTCGTTTTTCTATGGCTTCTCTCCATGATATCGGCCAAAACGGCACCTTCTGTTTGTTAAACGAAATGCCCCTTTTGGAATTTACAGAATCTTGAAAATCTGCTGGAATAAAGTAGTGGTCAATACGTTCTTTATATCTTGAATTGGTAGCCATACGATAGAAGAGTTCATTCTAGTGAAGAAATCTGGGAAATTACTCATTTTTTGTCAAACTAAAGTTAGAGACTGCAGCAAGTGATGCATTAGTTGCAGTTTTAGGGCATGAAATTGATTACTATCCTTAGGCTATATTTGGTGATTTAAGTGGTTTGAGAAATAAGCACTTTTTGCATAAGTATTTATTTAAATAAGTACTTAATGTTATTTGACGACTCCTTTTCCAAACCACTTATATTTATTTTAAGTACTTATTGGAATGAAAATGTTTGACGAGCCACTTCCTCAATTAATGTTTATTTTAATAGAAATAATATTTTCAGCCCCTATTTCACACACTCGTATAAATATTGGCTTACTCATATTATATTGTATATTTCAAATTACCTTAACTATGTATGTCAGCCGTTCACCACTTTATGCCCTGAAATGGGAGAAATCACAAACAAATTGAATCAACCGTGAAAATGTGAAGAAGAACAAGAAGATTGAGAGAAAGAGAGACAGAAACAGATACAAAAAGAGAGAGAGAGAGATATTTCCCTGCATCACTGCCACTATTTGCCTGTTGTGGAACGAAAAAGTGAAGAAGAAGAAGGAGAAGATTTTGAGAGAGGGAGAGATATCGATCTTACCCTTCACTGCAGCAATTATAGAAGAAGATTTTGAGAGAGATCCCTTCACTTTAGTCGACTTCTCCATAAAAAGGTTCTGCAACAAGAATTTTGGTTGAGGGCGGGAAGCAAGAGAAGCGGGAGTCTTGAAATGGTTTTTGGCTTTTAGATCTCTTGGCAAGTTATTTGGACCGTTCAAGTTCCGTCCAAGTCCATCCCAGTTATAAAGACCGCCACCCAAGTTTCATTTTTTTTCATTTTAGTTTTGTAGGCGGCGGTCTTTAGAAGAACGCCACCTTATCTCTCTTTATAGCGAAAGTCACTTGGACCGCCAGCTCTAGACCGCCGCCTTACATCGTTTTTCTTGCAGTAAAAGGAACTTGCTACATCACTACTTCGAGACACATAAGGATCCACATGTACTGCACGTGGAGTTCTTCTCCAAACACTCTTCCTTTGCAACCACTGGTAATTAACAAAAAGCTTAAAACATTGAGCAGAACATGTTATAATCCTGCAAAAGAATACATAGTGCCTTTGCTTAGGAATTACAATGGAGCTATGAGAGAGAGAGAGAGAGAGAGGAGCCCAATATACCCACCACCAACATGTGTTTGAAAAACTAACGGTATAATATGAAATCTTGAAAGAAAATAAAGGGTAAAAGAGTCACCATGTATAATTAAGTCTATTTGAAAAACTTATAGTATGTTTAAGTCAATTTATGAAAACTTAGGGTATGTTCAAGTCTTTTACCCTTTTTAATATTTCACACATGTAAATGAGAGAAGGGGAGACTTTGTGTGAGTCTTGTGGAGAGACCTTTGGCCTCCACCCACTGCTATTTTATTTTATACTAGCAAGTAAACCTATGCAATGCGTGCGCCTAAATAGAATTAGGTTTTGATTGGGAAACTTAGGTTTTTGGCATTAATTTGGGTTTAGGCTAAGTTGGTCTTGTATTGGTCCTCAACATGATGCAAAACATCTTATTGAGAGCCAAAAAGGAGTTGGAGAGAGAGAGAGAGAGAGAGAGATGATCTTATTGAAGAAAATAATGATTTACTTTCTTAGAGACAATTAAGACTTGAGAGGGTTTTTATTTTGACTTTTTATATTTTTAATCATTTAATTTAAAAATAAACAATCACATGTGTGAGAAATGAGAAATGGAAGAGGTTCGGGCTTTGTGGTGAGAGGACCCCTAATCTCCCCTCTTTCCTCTTTCTAATATTCTTGCAACTAAATCCATGCAATGCACGGACTTAATAGAAGTTAGGTTTTTTGGTTGGCAAATTTAGGTTTTTGATGTTAATTTGGGATTAGGCTAAGGTCAATATTTAGAGTTGCTTAGAAGTTAAGTTTTCATTAGCAAATTTAGATTTTTGGCATCAATTTGACTTTAGGCTAAGGTTCATATTTAGAGTTCAGCAAAAGTAAGGCTTTGGTTGGAAAATTTAGGCTTTTTTCATAGTTTGGGTTTAGGCTAAGGTCCACATTTAGAGTTAGGTACAAGTTAGGTTTTGGTTGGAAAATTGGATTTAGGCTAAGGTCGATATTTAGAGTTGGTCATGGATTCAATTTAGGTTTTCAGTGTCAATTTAGGTTTAGGATAAGGTCCATATTTCGAGTTGGGCATAAGTAAAGTTTTGGTTGGCAAATTTAGGCTTTTGTTATTAAATCCGGTTTAGGCTAAGGTCCATGTTTAGAGTTGGGCACAAGTTAGGTTTTGGTTGGCAAATTTATGTTTTTGATGTCAATTTGAGTTTAGGCTAAGGTAGTTAGTTGGTCATGGATTGACCCTTAACCTTACCTGATCCATCTAGTTTATTGAAAGCAAAAGAGGTTGAGAATTGAGAGAGAGAGAGAGAGTCTTAGTGTTAGAGGTGTAGTGTAGGTCGTGTCGAGGCTGACATGGCCCACTTTTGTGAGCTGCTTACACAGTAGTGGGTCATGCTTGACTAATTGGCTTGGAGTCCTTCAAAGGGAAAGCTCAGCCTGGCTTGTGACATGAGCTTAGGTGGGCCCAAGCTAGAACATGGTCATGGGTTATGGGCCTGATCCTTTTTTGAGTTTTGTCTAAGTATTTTCCACTTTTTTCTTTTGCTCGGTGAAAATAACAAATATTTTGGAAAAATAAAAAATTAACAAAAAAACACTTCACAAAATAGAAAATAGACAAAAAAATTGGAAAAAAATACAATGGAATTGGGATAAAATAATATAATAAAATTAAAAATAAAAATTTATAATGGCATTGAAAAAATTAGAAATAACTTTTAAATAAAATTGAAAAGAAAAATTTATAATAATTTAAAAATATTGTACAATTATTGAATATACAAAAATTATTAACTTCAATATTTTCTTTAACTTTAAGTTCCACCTCCTCCATCTCCTTGATTTTTATTTACATCATCTATATCTGGTGAACCACCATTAGTTGAAGTGCCATGTCCTTCCTTATCATGTAGTTTGTCTTCAACATCCAACCAATCCTTTAAATACATGCATATTTCCAAGCTTTCATTATTCATTCAACTTCTCTTGTTGTCTAGTGATTGAGTAATTGTACTAAAACAAGACTTCGGTGGAACTATGGATAGCAGAGGGGTTAATAAATCATGTGCCATAGTGGCAGCTAATTAATTTTGTAATTCCTCAAAGCTAAAAAAAATGGTAAAATTAGCTTATAAATAAAAATGAAGTTTAATAAATGAACTTGTTGATTAAGTGGCAACTAATTGTTGTCTTCTATTTATCAATGAAGTGGCAATTAGTAGTTTTAGTAGTGAAGCCTGTATAAGTTTTTCTATGTCATAATGTTTGTGATTCATATATACTATACATTTCAAATAACATGTTTTAATTTCATATTTTTATTCCAAGACCAATTCCCATATTATCATTATAAGATTCAAATAATTTATACCATCTTTTATCTAATACTCTAGCTACACAATATAAAGAAAAATATTTTCTCAATATTTTTTAAATTTTATTTCTATTACATTAACAATATTTTTAAATTTTAAATGATTTCTATATTTTTGAAAATGTTCACAAATTATAAACAATTGATTAACTAAAATACAAAATTTTAGATGATAAACAACTAAAAATACATTAGTTGCATCATAAAAATGTTGCAAAAAATCTCTTATACAAGTTTGCCACTTCCTAATCATCATCAATTGTAAAATCATGGGGTATTTTCTCATTATAAAAATTAGTAAAGATGTCTTTATATGAAATACAATTATTTAACATAGAATAGGTGGAATTCCATCTATATTGATCTTTTAACACAAAAATTTTATATTTTATCCAATGATTTTCACATAAATATTTAAATTCCTATTTTCTTGTTTTGAACATTCTAACATACATAATATAGTTTCTAATTTTAGAAATATTGGGTGAAATAATATTTAAAGCTTATTGTACACATAAATTTAAAATGTGACATGCACATATAATATGAAATAATTTTCTATTAAAAATGGTCTTAATTGAGATTTTAAAATATTTATAGCTAAATCTTTATTACTAGCATTATCAAAACTAATGGAAACAACTTTATTTTCAATACCATAAGTATGTAAAGTATTTAAAATATTTGTAGCAATTGTTGAGTTAGTATATGAACATTTAAGTCTTGTAAAACTTATAATTATTTTTTGTAAAATCCATGATTCATTAATAAAATGCCTGGCAATACAAATATAACTAGGAATGGCAACAGGGTGGGGTGGGAACAGGAAGCCACTTCTCGTCCCCGTGGAAATCTCTATCCCCATCCTCACTAGGGGGGACAAGGTATACCCATCCCCGTGGGGAACCCCATGATCTTTTTATGATGTTAAACATTTTGTTTTTGTTTTTTATTTCATTTAAAAAATAAAATATTTAAAGTTTACAATCCCATTTAAAATGATAAAAATATATTCAAATACATTCAACCATATGTGTGTGTGTGTGTGTGTGTGTTTAAGAATGATCGTATATATTGAAGAGAGTAATGATTGGCTTTATTAGAGACAATCAAGACTTGAGGGCTTTTATTTTGAGTTTTTATATTTTTAATCATTTAGTTTAAAATAAATAACATTGTGTTTGAGAAATGAGAGGAGAAGGAGGTTTGTGTGAGTTATTGTTCAAAAAAATATTTTTAAGGGAAAAATGAACTAATAGTAATTTACCAAAGTTTTTATATATTTTTAGTTCTTTACATATAAAATTGTAGAAAAATAATTTTGTTTTTGTAGGGTTGGGGGATGGACTACCCTACCCCCTGTTGTGTAGCTTTATAAAGCCAAAAAAAAATGTGCTTATCATGAAATCAATAACCAAATTAAAAAAAAAAAAAACAATTTCAAAATTTAAGTGACAAAGATATCCAAGGCCCATGCTAAGTACCACCATATTGCATTTTATTATTGAATTAGAACAATCCATGAAACAAATCAACATTAAATTAATAAAAAAGGAGAGAAAAACCTAATAACCCATGAAAATGAGCAATGGTTTCTTTAGACTTTTATAAAAGAATATTGATTCATCCCATGTGCTGGCTAGGCAAATTTGGACTTTGACATTAGTCTAGGTTCAAACTAAGGTTCATGTATAGAGTTGGCCCTTAACCTAGTTCAATCCATCTAATTTAAGAGGAAAAGAGGGATTTAATGGGGACGGGAGATGTTACAAACATTGAAACTATTTAGGGAGAGAGAGAGATTTAAGAATGATCTTATTAGAGATTAAATATGGAGGTTATCAAAGAATGGAGATCCATGAGGGTTTTAATTTTGGCTTATGATATTCTTTAATGATTTATTTTAAAAATAAATATGCACGTGTGAGAATAATAATAATAATAATAGCTAGCATAGAATGGTAGTTTGGTAGTTTGCTTTAAATAAATCTATTAATTACAATTGTATATGAAAAAGAGAGATATACCCAGATCGGCAACCTAAAGGAATTTATTCTCTTTCCACTTTTGTGTCAAGGATTAATGAAATTAGATATAAAAGGGAACATAGTTGGGTTGTTTAGAAAAGTAGACTGAACTAGGCTCAGTCTGGAAAGAGTACAAATATGAATATGTACAATACAAATACATACAACATACAAGGTTTTGCACTCTATGTACTTCTTTCCAAATTGAGCCCAAAGAACCTTTGAAATGGAAAATTGGTTTGGAGCCCGAAATGGCCCTACATGACCAACATCTAGTACGGGGGAAAATTTTTCAATGAAAAAAATAGGAATGCAAATGGATCAAATTGGATTCGAATCATGGTATATTTGAATCTGAACCGAAGATCCTATTAAATCTCGTAAATGGTGATTTGAATTTGAACCCCCCTAATGATGTCAAATATCTAAATCTGATCCGATTCGATTCATATTTTGAAAATTTTAATAAATTATTAAAAAAAAAAAGAAATCATATCAGATCGGATTTGAATCTGACAAAAATAAGATTGGTTTCGGGTCAGATCGGATCATAATCCAATTCATTTGCACCCTAAAAAGAAGGGCTTGTTTTGGATTTGTCACAAGGTTCTTGGAGGCTGAAATTTATTCAACAAATAAAAGGCAGAGAGAGAGAGAGAAGAGCATGACCAGTCATTTTGGGTCTCAAATTATTTAGAGCATGTTTGGCGGGAGGCCAAAACAGCAAAACTTGCGGTCTATAAAATGGTGCCATTGATGCATGTGGTTATTAAGGCTCTATTTGGGAAGAGCATAGATACAAAAAGGTCGTATTTGCATTTTTTGTTTGCATTTAAACATATAACACTCTTCTCAAACGGAGCCTAATGATAAGAACATTGAGTGGAATATCCGGTTTGGCCCATATTTGGGTGCGGAGAATAGCTAAGGAAGTACAAATTGGAGGTGGTCCCTGTCTTTGCATACTTATCTTTCAACATAGAATGTGTGTTTTGGAGGTTTCTCATCCCGTGAACCCCTCTGAATTCTCTTTCTTCTGCTGCATGTCCCTGTCTCTTTGCTTGCTGAAGGATTCCCCTTTGTATTGGGGTCAAAATTAAAGTGAATCGATGTTGAGACATGTTTGAGTCATATACATGAATCATGATCATTGTATTGTCGGTGGAAAGATGAAAGGATGTATTTTATGATGGTTGGCTATTGGAATGGAAGAGGGCCCACCAAACACACACATTTTGCCTTTCTCATTTGCCAAATCTCTGTCTCAATTCATTTAAACCCCTCCCCATTATGTTTGTAGCCAAACCAAACACACCCTTACCCCTAGCCCTAAGGATGGACATGGACAATGTATGTTTATTTTTGTTTTTGCTGGTTTTCGTTACCGTGTGAAACGACATTTAAGGTCCAACCTAGATTGGAGAGACTGAATTTGCTCTATGTTGTCATTCATAGAGAGATATTCCCAATGTACCATATAGTTGGTGTAAAGAGCGCTCTGTGAAAAGCAAATCTGAATTCAGATGAGTGGGGGAGGGGATGAGATTGATAAGGGAAACATCAAAATATAAATCACAATCCACTGGAAACATGTTAGATTTTGGGATTTGGGTGTCAGTGTTCATATGGATGGCACAGCCTTTTACAAGCCTTGTATTGGGAATATGTACGAAAATATTCTCAATGCAACGCTGAAAAACTTTATAATACGGTCTTATTAACACTAAAGCCGATCTCAGATTTTGGAGCGGATACATGTGGACAAGCGGGTAAAGGTTTGGGCCTTGATCTGTGTACGAATTAAAGACACATTATCAAAGGACCAGAACCGTCTTCAAATCTGGATCAGATCCATTCTGAAAAAGGATAAGACTACAACTTCCTTGTGGCAGTGTCCAATCCAGAGCAACTTTTGTCGTTAAATCCACCTTAGCATCTGTGTTTCTCTGGAGAATTAGATGATTGTTATTGTATATGTCCTTTTTTTTCCTTATTAAGATGCATTTGTAATTTGTTTGTTTGTTTATTTTTAGAGTGTCATTTTCTTTCTCAAACTGAAATATTTCTAAATTCTAACTACTATTTTCACCTTATTTACAGACAAAAAAAAAAAAAAAAACTTGTTTTGAACCACCTAACTTTGAAGAAGTAATTTGTTGCAAATTAATCAAAGAAAATAAAAGGATTAGATATAAATCAAAAAAGAAAGAGATTCATTTGATAAGAATGATTTAATCGCTGGTAATTTAACAATGGATATAACACTAAACAGAATAGAATGGCATTCATGTAGCCGACCCATATAATTAAATAAAGGTTGGAAGATAATGAAGATGGTTGTATATTTTAAAAACCAACCCTAAATCAGAATCACTTTAGTCACCAGTTTTTAGGTCAATGTCTGGTTCAAACAAATGACCTATTCTAACTTATAAAATAAAAATGGTAAAAAATCATTGTTTAGGTTGAACAGGTTGATAGTTTATTAACTACCTGGGTCAACAGATCGTTAACCAAGTTAACGATTTTTTTTTTATCAAAAACCAGGTTAAGGATGAAACAGAACCGATTGCCTGAACGGTTCCCAGGCTAAATAGTTCGACCCTCTGGGTCAACAACAGTTGGAAAAGAGTGGTCCACCTATATGAAGCAAGGTTCAAAGTATCGTTACATATCGGTCCATATCGATCAATACGTATCATTCTGGGACCTTTTCGATACACTCCTACAGTGGGTGTATCGGGGGACTGACCGGTTCAGGGGGTGAAAAATGAGTATTAAAACGCCCGATATACCCCTACCAGCATATCGGACATATCAATATTTTGAACCTTAATATGAAGACCATGGATGACAGGAACCAACATTGGATAATGGCCTACATTTGTCCTTAGGTAATGCTCCTTTTGTTGCATAAAAAAGCCAAGGGCAATAAGGGGAGCAAAAATGTTGTTTATATACGGATCTACAATTCTCAACACCACTCATGGTATGTGACTATGTTCAATTCCTACTTTTATCAAACCCTACCATGACCAGATAGTTGAAATTGAAATGGCTACTTAGCATTATCACAGTATCAACCCCACAGACCATATAGGCTGTAAGTGGTAATGGTTAGTGGGCCCTCACGAAGATCCTGTTACTAACACCAACCAATTAACCCACTAACCAGAGGTCTGCTGGCTCGCTCTTATTGGGGCCAAAGCTGAAGCTGCTGTCCACAGCCAACATAGAAGAAGGATGGTACAGTGAGCCAACTGGAAAATCTGGTGGCCATGGGCTTTTAGACTGTCTCACTACTTTGTGACCAAATTAATATTCTATAGCTCTATAATTTGCTGAACTCTGAATGAGTCAATTACAAACTAGAATTTAGAATTTGGAGTGATTCTCTAACTTGTCTTATATGTGAGTGTGAGTAATATACGTTTGGCCACGTCTTTCTGTTCCCTGTTGCACGTGAATGATGAATCGAATGGACGAGGACTTTTGGTCTTGGGACCTAGATTGAACATGATGACTAATGAATTGACTAATCACTAACGTTTATGATTTATTAGTATTTTGTTTTGATCCAGAAGAATGAGAGATTTGTTCTGCCTCCTGACTCCCTCCCCCACACCCAATCCAATAATAATAATAATAATAAATAAATAAATAAATAAAGTTTGAAACCAAGAGTGCTTGTGAAGGTTTTATCGTTAAGCAGTTAAGGGTAGAAATTTAGAGTAAATAATTACTTCTTGTTGCATAAATACTATAGGAATAGGAGGTGGGGCAGAGTAGGGTATACATGAACCTTAATGCTGTGTTTGGTTTGGAAGAAAATGTAGGGTTTGTAGAGGTTTTTCTACCTTTAATTTCAAACCAAACACAGCATCATGGTTTTCAAAACCGGACTGGACCGGACAGTTGGACCAGAAAATCGGGAACCGGTTATCTGATTGGTTCCGTTTTTTCCCAAAACCATTGATTTTGGTCAATAAACCGTTGAATCGACCGGTTAATCGTTCGAACGGTTTTGATCATTTTTCAGTTTATTTATTTATTTTTATTTTTTTGTTAGAATGGGCCGACCATTTGACCCGATAACCAGACCCCTGACCAATTCGGTCGCCAGATTGGTTTTAAAAACCATGCACAGCATGGTTCAAACACCAGAAAGACAAGATATCAGAAAAGTTCACTATCAAT
The DNA here is from genome assembly GCF_055504915.1 of Nelumbo nucifera. NCBI lineage: Eukaryota > Viridiplantae > Streptophyta > Magnoliopsida > Proteales > Nelumbonaceae > Nelumbo > Nelumbo nucifera. The sequence goes on from NC_142654.1 coordinate 34,732,249, forward strand.
CAACTGGTGTCATAAAAGAGATGAATAATCAAGTGGTATTAATCAAAATTCATGGGCCGGGGGTAGGTACTCTGTTTGATCAAAATTCTTCCAATACCATGCGTGCCGGCCTTTCCGGTATCATAGATTTTCCCAAGAACAATTTCTAACCATGTTACTTTTGTATAGCATTTGGATCTGCATTATCATCATGTGTGTTAAGGTTCATGTTTATTAAAAGTACAAATACATACAAAATACAAAGTTTTGCCTTCTATATATTTGTATTTGTACTCCTTCCAAACTGAGCCCAAAGCTCAGCTTGTACAAAACCATATACTTTATATTAAGGTCAATTTAGAAAGAGTACAAATGCAAATATGTAGAGACTCAGTTGAAAAAAGTTCAAATTAATATAAATATGTATAGTACAAAGACAAGGTTTAGAAATATCGAACATAAGGTTTGCACTGTACATATTTGTATCTGTACTCTTTTCAAATTAAGCCTAAATAATTTTCAGATGTCGAGGGAAAAGAATGTGAACGACTTTATTTTGTCAATGAACGAAGATTTTTCATTTTAGATTTTCCAAAAATCCGAAATGTAAAAGAAAACTGAGAATAGTATAAGCATATATATTTAGGATTGAATTTGGGGTGGATAAATATTCAATCCATTTATATATATGGATTAAATTCGGATTCCCTTAATTGAATCAAATTCTAATTGGAATTTAGACAAATAAACAGTTTATAGCCTTGAGTGCAACGCAGTTCTAACTATTAAAGATTTCTTTTTTTTTTACCAAGAGGAAAAAATAATAGTCGTGAAGATTCTAGTTCCTGATTTTCCTTTCTTTTCTTTTCTTTTTCTTTTTTAGGGTGTGTTCTTTTTTTTGGATTTTGAGAGGGGGAAAGTTAGTCAATGGGATTTTGATTCCCATTGATCAAGAAACCCATGTTCTTTTTTTTCATATTTATGTGGGACTAGGGAAAGCTTATTTTAGTAGATAAATAACTTTTCCACGGGGAAAATTGTAAAGATTTGAATATATAAGACAAAAATGCCCCTTTTAATAATAGATTTTTATGACTATAATGATCATTGCCTTATTTACATGAGAAATAAAAGAACATGGATAAATGCACTTATCCAAATAAGTCTTTCTTGAAATAACTAGGAAAGTACATTTACTCAAATAAATAACTTACCGAAAAGCAAACGAGGTCGTTAGGTTAAAAGTAATCTCTCTCATCTTTGCAAGCTTTATATAATAAAATGTTGTTAAATGTTTTGAACTTATTCTAATATACAAATTCAAATTGATGCTCCATGAATATCTCCGATACTTCTCATTGGAAAGATGTCCCAATATACACGGCTGAGATGTGCTGTGAGACGCTCATACAAATTCCTGCGATACAACAAATGTATAAGGTTATGATAAAAATAGAGATTAAAGACTAGCCTAAAGCCACTATATTCCCCAATATTATGATATTGGGCATGGGCCATATTGGGCTTTCACAAGGGCCACAAATTTGACAATCCAAGATATATTGCCGAAACATTTACCCCGCAACAATGAGATTATGATTGGGCCACAAAGCAAAAGGAACCAATAGAATACGAGTCATATTTTGTACTGATGTCGTACCCCACATGGTCCTCATCAGTGTTAATCATAGCCATTAAATCGGTGAAACAAATCCTTTGAGCAATGGGCCCTACACTTTTGACATTTTACACTTCTCTACTGAAAAGTACTAACGCAGATGGTAGCCAGCACATTTCCTGCGACCCCCAGGAGGCAGGACAAACCCGAGACCATCCGGTGAGCTTTGAACACGCTATCGTTTTAATTAAACACCATTACAACAGTTGAATGTGATATTTTGTATTTTTTTTGGGTAAATATAGATCTGGCAAAAAGTTGATCCAACCCAATCCAACCCGAAAAAATAGGGTTAGGGTTTCATATTTAGCTACCCGAATGTAAAAATGATCCGACCTGACCCAACCCGAAAAAAACTGGATTGGGTTAGGTTGGGTCATAGGTCAACTGGCTGATCCGATTGTCAAGTCTAATTGAGATTATTTATACATTGTTAGAAGTTTCCACTCTTTAATTGTTAAATGTTCAAGTTTTTTATTTTATATTTGGAATTTTAAGGTTAATTCTTTTAATTTTGACATTTTTCATATAATTTTTCTTTATTTTTTTAAATTTCATTATTTTTTGTGATAGCCCGAATTGACCCATGGGTCAACCCTAACCCGAATATTTAGGGTTAAGGTCTAGCATTTGACAACCCAACCCAAAATTCAACCCGATCCGAAATCAACCCGAAGTACTTTGACCCAACCCGAACCCGACCCACCCAACCCAATTGCCAGGTCTAGGTAAATAGCTGAAACCTCTCCGTTTTTTAGTGTTGTTGAAACCTCTCCTGAAATTTGGTATTTATAATCATCTCCCCTAAACATTTTTGATATAGGGGATATTTGGAGCCGTGGCCGTTTTTCAAGAAAATGGTGCCACATTGGATCCACATAGGCATTTCAACAAATGCCCATGTATCTCATTGTTTGGTTCAACCGATTATTAAAAAATCAGGCATGTCTCGAAAATCGGGACCCACCGAAGCAAACGCCAAATTTGGCGTTTCATGCATTAGTCAACCATTTCCCCCAACGGTTGACTGATGTGTATCCTATGTAGTGCTTACCTATATACATGAAAAACGGTGATGAAAATCACCTTACCAAACAACATAGTGTTTCTCACTACCTACGTGGCAAAAGCGTTTTTTTTTTTTGTGTGAAAAACGGGTCTTGGAAGCATGAGCATTTTTTCTTGAAAATCGGTCCCAAAAAACGCCCACACTTCCAAACACTATGACAATTGCAAGTAAATTTTCTCCTATAGAATACTAACAAAAAGGCATAAAAATGTCCAAAATACCTATGCAATTATAATTAAGGTTGGTATTTACATAAAATACAATACAAACTTCATGAATAGCAAAAAATATAAGAGAGTTTAAAGTTGTAGCTTTACCTTTGAGCAATTGAAATGAAGGGCAAATTTGGAAAATAAATCAATTTCAGAAAATTAAATGTATAGGCAGTTTAGACATTTTCATGCCCCTTGTAAGTGAGGGATCTACTTGCAACTGCACTAAAAAATTTAGAGAAGGTGATTATAATTATCAAACTGTAAGAGATATTTCAGCCACGCAATTTACCCCTTTTTGGTCAAACATTGGCGTGTGGGTGGGGGGAGGGAGGAGGTTCTCAATTTCATCCTGTGATAGTTGTCGCAGGAAACATAATCTCTTTCATCTTTGTGGTCTATTTGGAGCATCTACTAGCGTGAACTAGTTGGTAAGAAACCAAGAGTCATAAGACTAATGGCAACCAGTTGGATTGGGATTACAACCATTTACCATGTGAGTAATAATCGCCTCCCGTCTCTTGGTGCATGCATTTAATTATTTGAGTAAATTATACGGACCCCTGCAATTTTTTTTTTTTGCAATAAAGGTTTCTCTGAACTTTGGCCGTTAGAGAAAGATACCCTTTTCCATCAAGGACGTGACATAAGGTGGTATTTGACGAAAATACCCCTCCGTTAAGTCATTGGGCAAGAATGCAAAATTTCAAAATGACCTAAATGGCCATCTTGCTCCCAATTACCGAATGCTAAAAGAAAGACATTTTAGTCAAAACCTTGGAAAGCACTGTGTTCTCCTAAGAATTGTTCTCCGTCGGACTTCTTGGTTAAACCTTAATGTGGAGTAGTGGGTATAGACCAAGGATAAACTAATATTCGTCTTTTTTACATCGTATTCAGAGAAGAAGTTTTCACTCGCCATTGGCCTAGAAGGAAGGGCATTTCTCACCGTGGTCAGAGAAGACTACTGTTTCAGCGCCATGGCCGAGAAGAAAGACGTTCCGTCGCAGTCATTGTTGAATAAGAAGGTAAGCTCTTCATATTTTTTTTTTCGTAAAATAGGGGTTAAGGAATATTATTTAATGAGTTCTTCAAAATGAAGACATAGTTCTTAGGGTTTGTTACATGTATTGTTATTAGTGATCAGTTTGTTAGTGATTTATTTGAAAGGAACCCTATTATTTATACTGATCGGTTTGTTAGCTTCTAGATAAGGTTTATATGTATTATCATTGATCTGAATACTCTATTCAAAACTTGTCTATACTTACATGTTATTTTCTATCTAGTTAACATGCCTGATTTGTTTCATTAGAGCCTTGTATTAATGTGTTAGAAATGATGCTTTGTTGGCCTTTAGTGTTACATTCGAGGTGTTTTTAAGATAATGTGTTTATGGCCTTCCCCTGGTTCTTCCACTAGTCCCCCACCTGTAGCCAACGACTTTAGTCCTATACTTTATTGCTAGCCGTATCTCTTTGTTTAGGTCACCATGTGTATGAGGGATGAAATGAAGGGGGCTTAAGTGAAAGTCTAAAAAGAGAGGGGGAAACAACTAGAATGTATAAGAAAAGTGATAGTGCGCAATTCGGTCGATCTTAGCTGTCGGTTACCTCGCCTCTGATGGAATTGGAGATGCCTGAAATAAGGAAGAAAGCGGAGACTTCCGGGGAGGAACCCGGTTGGAACACTCCAAAGCTCAAGTTAGTACTCTTGAGAAGGCAAGGGAAATGAAGAACTTCAATACCAGAAAGCGCAAGAATCACATACCTCCTTTTTTGAGAGATGGGGGTCTTTTATAATCACCCTGTACACTTACTTCCATACCTCTGCCAGTTCGGGTATCATTACCTCCGCCAGTTTGGGTGTCATTTCCTCTGCCAGATCGGGTGTCACTTCCTCTGCTAGATCGGGTGTCATAACCTCTGCCAGTTGCCAGTTTGGGTGTCATAACCTCCACTGCCAGTTGCCAGGGCCGTCTCTGCCCCATCTGAGAAGGCGGTGGCAGGTGGCCGTTGGAGGGCGGCTGTCATGTGTCGGACCCCTAATCAGTCAGGTGCGCCGCCTCCATGTACGGGTTTCCTGGGCATCAGGTATGGTTGTTCAGTCAGGCGACTTGGAGCCGAAGTGGTGTGTGAGGTGAAGTCTTGAGTTCGGATAGAAGTGTGGCCCGAACTGCCCTTGGGTGGGCAGTTCGGGTTTTTGCCTTTTGTGGTCCTTGTAAGGCTCAAGACCTTGAAGGGAGAGCTCGGGTTGTGGGTCTATTGCCGTGTTGATCTGGCACTTCTGCCAGGTCACCCTGGTTGCTTCCACATGTCGCGTGGCCAAGGGGTCGGGTCAAATCTCCCTCCATCAATTGCCCCCCACTCCCCGTGCCTGAGGTCCTGACCCGGCATGGGGAGTTCACAGGATGACGGGTGGATTTGCCTCGTGACGCTTTGGCCTTGGTTTGGAGCTTCTCCAGCCTGACCTGCTTGTGTTCTTGGCCCGACCAGGGTCGGCTTGGTTCAACCAGGGGTCAATCCCGGGTTGCGTGGCTCACGCGCGTAAACGATTTCAAATTTTTGAACGTCAAAAATGCGCGCCAAACTGTCTTCTCCTCGGGGGGTGCGTAGCCGATTTCGCGGGGAGCCGTTGGATGGTTTCAATCTTGGCCATTGATGCGCGAGTAGAGTGGCTATAAATAGTGGGGGGCCCCTGGTCACTTTCCTTCGCCATCCTTCAGCATTCGTTCCTTGAGCTCGTGTCCCAGGCTGTCAGCTCGCGTCACTTTTTGTAGTCCGGTAGCTTTTCCTGGTGAGTCCACAATCTTCTCTTTGTTTCGATGTCTAGCTCGAGTAGTTTAGATAGTCTCCTGGGGGGGTCCGATGCTGGTTCTACGAATAGAGCTGCTGCCCCCGACAGCCTTAGTGAGTTCGAGGCGGGGCCCGAGGTAGAGCTCGAGGAAGAGCTCGAGTTTGAGCCCGTAGGCCGAGTCACCTCGGGTAGTTTGGCATCCACCTCCCGTCGAGGTCGGGTGCCAAATAAGTTCGGACCTTCCACTATGACGCCCGAGAGGCTTTGGTCCCTTATCGCCCAATACAACCTGCCCAGGGAGTATACTTATATTTTACCCTCGGGCGACTTTCCTTGGGAGCACGGTCCGGATGAGATCGTGATATTTCGGGAGCAGCTTGTTGCCGGGTTGCGCCTTCCCTTCCATTCCGTTATCGTCGAGGTCATGAACCACTTCGGCGTCACTGTAGGTCAGCTTCACCCGAACTCCATCCGTAACCTTGTCGGGACCATCTCCCTTTGCTGTGAACACTGCCTTCCCTTGGACCTGGAAATTTTCTCCGCTATTCTCATGCTTAAGAAACAAGCAGGTCCCTTGCCCGGGCGTAGGAGGGCGTACTACTTGTCACCTCGTCCGAGCTTCAGGCTCTTACACAATTTCCCAAATAAGGTCCCGGCATGGAAGCGGGACTACTTTGTGGTTCGAAGTGCTACGGGATGGCCGTTTCCTACTGAGTGGGGGTTGGCCGTTCCTGACCCCGATGTCGCATTAGACGAAGATACGGTGAAGGGCCTCCAAGACTGGGCCCGACTTGGGCTCAAATGCGAAGTCTACTTGACGGAGGACAAGCTTATTCAGGCCGGTCTGAGTTCGGGTAGGTTTCTTACTCAGATGAAGAAACTTTTGCTTTTTTTATTCTCGTCTTTTGACGCCGAGCTCCTTTTTGCAGGTGTTATGGAAGCAGAGAAGATTCGAGGTGCAAGTTTGTTCAGTGGCATGAAAAGGAGGAAGTGAGCTGCTAAGCGGGTCCGCACCGATCCTTCCCGGGTTGCGGAGCCTGAAGCACCGAGAATGGAGCCTCCTTGGGAGCCCGAGGTGGCCCCTCTAGTTCAGGAAGCGGCAGGGGTCCCCTATGCTGACACTGCTTATACCCGGGCTGTGCCTTTAGGCTCGGGAAGTCACGATGAGGTTGGGAGCGTGTTGACACCGAGCTACGCTCTCCGAAAAAACAAGAAGGCCATTTGCCCCGAGGAGGTCGCGGCGTGGGCCGATCTTCCTACAAATCTCATAGGTGCTCGGGCTGCCTCTCACGCCATGGTGGTAAGTCGAAGTAGTGTTTGTCCCCCCTTTTTGCAGTTGAAGTGTTTCTTGTTTTTTTTTTTTTACCAAGCTGATTTGTCCTCTTTCTGGCAGGTGAACTCCCTTATCCACACTTTGGCAATCCAAGCGGAGAGGGGCTTGAAGCGAGCACAAGCTGCCGAAGTGGCTTCCCGTGCTGTGCGAGCCGAGCTATCAAGGTCTCGGAGGGACAAAGAGGCCTTAGGAATGGTGGTGAGACATATGGTGGACCTGAAGTTGGACCTGGAGCATCAGGTCGAGTACCTTCAGGATGATATCAGGGAGAAGACTCAGATCTTTTCTCAGGCCGTCGAGGAGGCGAAGGTGAAAGCCGTCGAGGATTACATCGCTTCGCCGCGCTTTGACGATATGATGGTGGGCTCGTATAGAAGGGGTTTCAAGTTGAGCCGATGGATGATAAGGAACACGTACCCCGAGCTCGACATTAGCGCCATAACCACTTCGCGCATCACTCCGGAAATGGCTGCTACAACTGATGATGATGCGGATTCCGAAGACGAAGCGGGTCCTTCAGGTATTGTCGAAGTCCCTTCTGAAGGCGAGGAAGATGTACCTCCGGGCTTGTGAGCTCGTTTGTGTTTTTTGTTTTTTGTTTGTTTTTTGGATGAGGTGTAAACAAGTTCATTTTGCAATGAATAGTTCCCCTTTTTTGGCAAAGTGTTGGGCAGTTATTTTCTTTTTTTTGCCGAGCTGACTATGTTGTCGAACTGATAGACTTAGGTCCCGAGGCGAGTTAACATAGTAAGGCTATGTGCCCAATCTGTTCTCCGCCTGGGTTAGTTAACATAGGCTGAATTGGGCCCTGGGCTATGCACCTCGGGATCCATACTTGAGCGGATTGCTTTCATTGATGAGGTGTCGAGGTCTTCTTTAGCTCGATATTCTGGCCCTTACGGTGCTGAGGTCCTTATTAGCTTGGCATTCTGGACCTTAGGGTGCCAAAGTTTTTGTTAGCTTGGCATTCTGGCCCTTAGGCTCTGGTAGTGGCTCATGACCTACTTAGTTTGATCATTTATAGGTAAAATCGTCTTAAGTTGACGATGTTCCATGCTCGTGGTATCTGTTTGCCCTCCAGGGTCTCGAGCTCATATGCTCCCCCGAGTACTCTCTTTACTCGGTAGGGTCCTTCCCAGTTCGGCCTGAGTTTGCCAATGCCGGGTTCAGGTACCATGACCTTGCGGAGAACCAGGTCACCGACGCGGAAGTTTCGTTTCTTAACTCTAGTGTTGTAGTACCGAGCTACCTTTTGCTGGTACGCCGCGGTCCTGATGTATGCGAGGTCCCTCACCTCGTCAAGTAGGTCGAGGTTGGTACACAACTCATCGTTATTAGTATTGCCGCTGTATGCTTCCAACCGAAGTGAGGGGATTTCGATTTCGGCTGGGATGACTGCCTCCATTCCATAGGTGAGATTGAAGGGAGTCTCTCCGGTGGCGGTCTTTTCTGTAGTTCAGTATGCCCATAGGACGCTGGGCAGCTCGTCTGCCCATAACCCCTTAGCTCGGTCTAGCCTGGCTTTCAGTCCGTGGAGGATAGCTCTGTTTGTGACTTCTGCTTGACCGTTTGCTTGTGAGTGCGCAACCGACGTGAAGTTTTGCCGGATCCCAATGTCTTTGCACCACTCTTGGAATTTGATGTCCTCGAACTGCTTGCCATTGTCGGAGATCAGCACCCGAGGTAGCTCGAAGTGGCACATTATGTTCTTCCAGAAGAAGTTCTGGACGTTTCGAGCTGTGATGGTTACGAGAGTTTCAGCTTCAATCCACTTGGTGAAGTAGTCTACTACCACTACTAGGAACTTCCTTCCTCCTGTTGCTGGCGGGAAAGGCCCGAGTAGGTCAATACCCCATTGTGCGAAGGGCCACGGTCTGGTGAGGTACTTGAGGTCGGTGACGGGCTGGTGGTGAATATTGGCGTGCTTTTGGCACTTCTCGCACTTCCTGACTAGCCCGATGATGTCTTCTTTCATTGTTGGCCAATAGTACCCCAGTCGTAGTGCTTTCTAGGCAACGACCCTGCCCCCCAGGTGTCCGCCACATAGGCCTTCATGAATGTCGCGGAGTACGAGCTCGGCTTCGGCAGGTCGCAAGCAGCGCAAGTAGGGGAGCGTGTAGGATTTTTGGTACAGCCGTCCGTCTATCATGACGTACTTGGCTGCCTGGCACTCTACCCTCCTGGCGGCGTTGCATTCTGCGGGGAGGGTTCCATGTAGCAGGCACCTCGCGAGTGGATCAATCCAGCTCGGTTCTGCCTAGGCAACAGGAGCGACCTCCTCTACCCCCCGGAGAATGCTAGGCCGAGGTAAGTCCTCTACGTACATAGTTCTCATGGTGTTGTCGCTGGTGCTGGCTAGCCGGGACAAGACGTCGGCCTCAGTGTTCTCTGACCTCGGGATTTGCTTGATGAAGTGTAACTGGAAGCTAAGCAGAGCCTCTTTTACCTTTGCCAAGTAGGCGATCATAGTTGGCTCGCGGGCTTTGTATTCCCCTGTAACTTGGTTGACCACGAGCTGGGAATCACTGCAGATAACTATGTGTTTTGCCTTTACCTCTTGCGCCAGAGCTAGCCCTGCTATCAACGCCTCATATTCCGCCTCATTATTTGATGCCACGAACTCGAAGCGTAGCGCGTACTCCAGTTTCGTGCCACTCGGACCGCGAAGAACTACACCGGCTCCGCTGCCCAGCTGATTTGAGGAGCCATCTACGTGAAGGATCCAGGGCTCTTCATCCGAGTTCACGCTCGGCTTAACCAGGAGAGATACCGAACTGGGTGCGTCACGGGGCTCGGACTCAACCGGCCTGGGAGCATTGAGCTCACCCGAACTGGGGGCCTCGTGCTCAACCGGGCTGACCTTGGAGCTGAATGTGCATTCTACAACGAAATCCGCCAAGGCTTGGGCTTTGATAGCGGTTCGGGGCTTGTACTGGAGATCGTACTCACTGAGTTCGATGGCCCACTTCGTCAATCGTCCAGAGACCTCGGGCCTGAGTAATACTTGCCTCAAGGGTTTGTCGGTGAGGATGATGATGGTATGGGCTTGGAAATACGGACGGAGTTCGTAGGCTGCAATGACCAACGCATAGGCTTGCTTTTCTATCTCCGAATATCTTGTTTCTGCTCCCTGCAATATTTTACTAACATAGTAGATGGGTCATTGGACCCGATCTTCTTCTTTTTATCAGTACCGAACTGACCACTTCGTCGCTTGCCGAAAGGTACAGTTCTAAAACATCGCCCTCTTCGGGTCGGGTCAACACCAGGATACTGGCGAGGTATTTCTTGAGTTCGTCAAATGCGAGCTGGCAATTCGGGTTCCACTTGTACCCTTTGCCTTTTATTGCCTTGAAGAAGGGTAGACAACGGTCTGCTAACTTAGACATAAAACGACTCAGAGCGGCTATTCTGCCAGTTAACCTCCAAATCTCTTTTAACTTTCGAGGTGGTCTCATATCTAGGATGGCCTTTATTTTGTCCGGGTTGGCCTCAATACCGCGCTAGTTGACGATGTACCCTAGGAACTTACCCGAGGTGACACCAAAGACACACTTATTTGGGTTTAGTTTCATGTTAAATTGACACAGAATTTGAAAGACAGAATGCAGATCTTGTATTAATTCATGCGAAAACTGTGTCTTGACGACCATGTCGTCTACATAGCACTCTATCTTTGTGCCAATTAAGGGTTGAAACAGCTTATTCACAAGCCTTTAAAAGGTTGCCCCAGCATTTTTCAGTTCGAAGGGCATAACCTTGTAGCAGTATAGGCCGAACTCGGTTACAAAGGCGGTTTTTTCCTCGTCGGTTGGGTCCATCCTGATTTGGTTGTAGCCCGAGTAGGCATCCAGAAAGCTTAGCAGCTCGTGTCCCGAGGTCACGTCTACTAGGCGGTCAATCCGGGGGAGGGGGAAGCAATCCTTTGGGCAAGCTTGGTTCAGGTCAGTGTAGTCGACGCACATGCGCCACTTGCCGTTTGCCTTTTTTACCTGAACGGGGTTGGCTACCCAGCTCGGGTAATGAACTTCCCTTATGAAGTCTGTTGCGAGGAGCTTCTCAACCTCCTCATTGACCGCCCTCCAGCGTTCTGGGGCTAAGTTGCGTTTCTTCTATCTAAGGGGCCTAACTACAAGGTCAGTATTGAGCTTGTGAGTTATGAGCTTAGGGTCTATGCCAGGCATTTCTGCCGTGGACCAAGCAAAAACATCTAAGTTACTGAGTAAGAAGCGTACCAGTTCGGATCGCAAGGGTTCTTCCAGGGACGCTCTGACTTGAAGTGATCTGGCGGGGTCTCCTGTAGAGACAAGGATGGGAATAGTTTCCTCTGTTGGCACAGCTCGCTCCTCGTTCTACTCCACTGGTCGCTCCAGTTCGAGGTCGCCGGTTACCTTGGCCTTTCCCACAGACGACGCCAAATGATGGTGCGCAATCCGGTCGATCCTAGCTGCCGGTTACCTCGCCTCTGATGGAATTGGAGATGCCTGAAACAAGGAAGAACGTGGAGACTTCCGGGGAGGAACCCGGTTGGAACACTCCAAAGCTCAAGTTAGTACTCTTGAGAAGGCAAGGGAAATGAAGAACTTCAAGACCAGAAAGCGCAAGAATCACATACCTCCTTCTTTGAGAGATGGAAGCCTTTTATAATCACCTTGTACACTTATTTCCATACCTCTGCCAGTTCGGGTATCATTACCTCCGCCAGATCGGGTGTCATTTCCTCTGCCAGATCGGGAGTCACTTCCTCTGCCAGATCGGGTGTCATAACCTCTGCCAGTTGCCAGTTCGGGTATCATAACCTCCACTGCCAGTTGCCAGGGCCATCTTTGCCCTGTCTGAGATGGCGGTGGCAGGCGACCGTTGGAGGGCGGTTGTCATGTGTCAGACCCCTAATCAGTCTGGTGCGCTGCCTCCATGTACATGTTTCCTGGGCGTCAGGTACGGTTGTTCAGTCAGGCAACTTGGAGCCGAAGTGGTGTGTGAGGTGAAGTCTTGAGTTCGGATAGAAGCGTTGCCCGAACTGCCCCTAGGTGGGCAGTTCGGGTTTTTGCCTTTTGTGCTCCTTGTAAGGCTTAGGATCTCGAAGGGAGAGCTCGGGTTGTGGACCTGCTGCCGTGCTGATCTGGCACTTCTGCCAGGTCACCCTGGTTGCTTCCTCGTGTCGCGTGCCCAAGGGGTCAGGTCAAATCTCCCTCCATAAAAAAGGAGGGGGTGGGTGGGTTGTTCCACAAAACATAACAGGTAAACTCAAATGTCAGGGGGCTTATGGGAAGTCTAAAAAAGAAGGGGATAGGGGAAAGCCTACAAAAAAAGAAGGGGGGACTACTAAGTAACAAGAAAAAGAGGGGGTGGGAGGTTAAGGTAAACTGAATATATATGTAGGTTGGCCATTATAAACTGAATATATCTGTAGGTTGACCATTATTCAACTAACGTCATACAAGTATCACATTTACTTCTGTAGGCTTAGATCCTTGTTAATGTATTTTGTATCTACATTGTGTATATATTGTATACATATATTGTTATATATTGTATCATAAGGAGGGAAATAATGGAGTGATTTCCTTGTTAATAATCTCTCACTCACTCTCTCTCTCTCTCTCTCTCTCTCCCTCCCTCCCTCTCTCACCTCTTTCTCCCCCTCTCCATCTCTTGTCCTCTCTTCTTTCTCTCTATCCGAATGTGTATGTTTGTGTGTTTTGGATTTGGTATTAACATTGTTGGTGTTTCTTGCTTTTGTTTCATATGTCAAGTAAGGCATACACCATCAACATACACCATGGTGGGTTCTTTTTGAACATACCACCAATGATATACATAGGTGGTGAGGTGTTTGTGAACCACGATGTTGATGGTGATCTTTTCTCTTATTGAGATACATATACTGGTGAAAGATCTTGGATACAATGCAATCAGTGAAGTTTTTATAGCAAGCCCAATACAGACCTAGATGATGGTTTAGTAGGGTTGAAATATGATGTTGATATACTAGAAATGTGCAGGGTACATGATAGGCATGGACATATCAGTATTTATGTCACTAGGTGAAATAATGCTAATAATAATTTATCAAGAGCCAAGCTATCACCAGTTGGGGTATCACAAGATGGGATGTCAAAGGATGGGTTTTCATAGCTTAGGATGTCACAAGCCAACATGTCAATAGCTAACAAGTCACCAATTGGTTTAAACACACATGAGTCACTACCAGTTGAACTAGACCATGAAGATGGATTGGATTATGGTGGTAATGATGATTTCTTCTTTGGCAATGAGTGTAATGCAAACTATGAGTCTGATGTGACCCTAAATATGAATTAAAAACCAAAGATGAAGATGATCTTAAAGCTGAATATGGTGAAGAAGAGTGTGTTGATGTTGAGGCTGGGTGCGTTGATGATGAGGTAGAGGGTGCGAATGTTAGAAGTTGTGAAGCCCCTGTTGTTGGGTTAGAAATGTTGTCTGATTATGAGTAGCTTGATGATTTGCATAGTTTTCATGGGTCTGATGAAAATGAGGGGCCTAAGTTTGAATCTTTTGTTGAGAGACAGATGGAGAACTTATAGTCGATTGTGGGCATGGTGTTCTCTAATCCAGCAACATTCAGGAAAGCATTGGTTAATTATGCAATTTTTAATGAGTTTGACTTCAGGTATGTAAAGAATGAGGGTACTAGGGTTACAACTGTTTGTAAAAAGAATAAGTTTGGCTGGTGTGTTTATGCTTCATGGTTGCAAAGTAAGGAAGGTTTCCAGATAAAGTCATTCATGTCTAAGCACCATTTTAGTGTGTATATGCAAAGACAAGGGTTACATCTACATGATTGGCAAATGGGTACAAGGACAAGTTCAGGGATGACTTTGATTGGAAGGCCAGTGCTTTGCAAAATGAAACCCTCTGGCAATATAGTGTTGAAGTGTCTAAGTCTAGAGCAAACTATGCAAAGAGGAGGGCAATTGTTAACATTAAAGGTGTCATGCTAAGTAGTACTGTAGGTTGAGGGATTATTGTGAAGTCATTTTGCAAATGGATCATGGGAGTGTGATGAAGATTGGGTTTTGTCAGGATTGTATAGGTAAAGGGTGTACAGGGGAGTTCTAGAGAATCTTTGTTTGTTTAGTTGAAATGAGGAATGGTTTCAAGGGTGGTTGTTGCCCTATCATAGGGCAGGATGAATGTCACTTGAAGGAACCCCATTCATGGCATATATTACTTGTTGTTGGTCTAGATGGTAACAATGGTATTTTCCCAATAGTGTTTGCTATTGTGGAGGGTGAGATGGAGGATGCTTGGATCTGGTTTTTGAAATTATTACATACTAAATAAATGTCTACTTTCTTTTTCTTGTAGGGGCTGGTGGAGTGTTTTCAAACTCTAATGCCAGGAGCTGATCACAGGTTTTGTGTTAGATACATGTATGCTAACTTCAGTACTCGGTTCAAGGGAAAAGACCTTAGGGATTGTCTTTGGGGTGCTTCTAGGGCATACACTACCCCCGAGTTTCAATGGCATATGGATAAGTTGAAAAGCTTGAACAATGATGCCTATGAGTGGTTAAGGGTTGTACCTTCTAACCTATGTATGGTTTAGATATGATTTTGGACCTAGGGCTAGGAGTGACGATATCTACAACAATTTTTTAGAGTCTTTCAACAAATGGATTTTAGATTGCAAAGACAAGCCCATAATCACTCTTGTTGACACCATTAGAAGGAAAATGATGAAAACGGTGCAGTCAAGACAAGATAAGCTGAGGAAGGACAAGGGCCAATATGTCCTAATGTCCGGAATAAATTAGACATTGCTTAGGCACATGCTAAATATTCTCTGTAATGCAATTATAGGCATTCAATTACAACAAGGCAACATATATGACTATGTTGATTCATTGCACAAAAATGATAGATGTTTGAAGGCATATAGTCATTATGTGCCGCCTGTGCTTGATGAATCATAATGGCAGAGGATAGAAGGTATCCTAATCAAGTCACCACCCTTTAGAAAGAAACCTAGTAGGCCAAAGAAGATTAGGGAGGAAGGGACCAAATGAAGTCACTTTTGGGGGTCATGTGTCAAGGTTTAGGAAGATGAGGTGTACAATTTGTGGGGTTGAAGGGCATAATGTAGAAGATGCAAGGGTCAGGGTTGAGGTAGAAATCAAGTCAATAATAATCAACACCAGGTAAACCATGTCATAGGTATTTTTATGTTTCGATGAATTTGTCTGCCTTCATTATGATTTCTATTCTTTATTTGGTGTCTTCTAACATTTTTTCTAAGTCCTTATGTGTGCATTTTTTTTTCATTTAGAGAAGTATACTTAATTTATTAAGTTAATTTTTTCAGTTTCTTTCCTTATGGTATGCATTTTCTAAGTCTTATGTGCCTACAATGGGGGTTGAAATGTTTTTGTTTTCTTTGTTGTATGTACAAATCAGACAGTCAAGTAATTGTGTGCCAAAAATGGGTAGGGGTGTGGGTAGGGCACAATAGGTTCTTTCACAAATTTCTTCAGAACAAGCTAGTTAATCTACTTCTTCATGGCATGGTATGGATAGGGGCATGTACCTACAAATACAGTCTCAAGCACAACACATTCCCTCACAGGTAAATGGAGTCCTTGGTGTGGTTTGTTTTGATATATCTTGGCACAAACTAATTATACAATATTAAATATCCTAGTGTGAGCTTTGGGAAGCTCATGGCCGGCTTAAAAGTATGGAGTCCCCACCCATTTTTCAGAAGAAATGGGCCCTCATTTTCAGATTCGAAAATTCGACTTATTTGCTTTGATAGTGACCCCTTTCTCCATGGAAAAAACACTGAATTGAGAGATTCTAAATCCAGAAGGATTGGGAGAGAGAAAGTGTTAGGCACCCCTCTCTCCAAGCTAATATGGAAACCCAATACAAGAATCATTCAGGCTTAATTTTTCATGAAAAACAATAGGAATGGTTGTAGGAATTTCCCAAATATAGAGAAATATGCTCACAACTTCTCTTGAGACCGATTTTGAGATGATGTTATCGTGTCTTAGGTACTGATTTCCCTAAGACCCTCACCTCTTTGCCTCTATTCTCAGTTTAGAAGGATTTGAGAACAATAGTTCTCCAAGGTTTCAAAACTTCAAGCAACCTAGAAAATACAAACTTAAGCTACAGAAGGGGTGAGAGGCTTACCTCCCGTAAATGTAACATTGTTATTGAGATTCCTGTAGTTGAATTGAACAAAGAGAGGGCTTGAATGAGCTTGGGAGTGCTTTCAAATTGTTGAAAGTTTGGATATGTTCTGCAAGTTTTAGATCTGAAACATGGTGAATGGATTTTGAATTTCAGGATCAATTGCTTGGGGGTTTTCTCGCGAATGGGGCACCTACAGGAGTTGGGAATTAATGCTCCTTTAGCTCTTTCTTTTATCTTTCATCTCTTTAGATCTGCCCCCAAGGTCTTCCCAAGGTCCTTCTAGCTTGAGTTGGGGTTGTATTTATAGAGAAAAAGAGGGAAAGAGTTTTGAAATTTGTCCAATCAAAGAGCTTGGGCTTTAAGAGAGTTTTTACAAGAAAATGGATAAGGTTTTTTTATAGAAAATGATGCTCAGTCAAATTTTCCTCTTTGATGAAAGATTTTCTTCAACTTGGGGAATGGTTTTCATGGGTTTTGTGTGTCTAATGGGAGCATAGGGCGTGCTTGTCATGGTAGTCTCATATTTGGGGCTGTTAGTGGTAGAAAATGTAAATTTGACCCACATAGAATATGCTATTTTGTCTTTTCTTAGTCTTAAGTGGAGATATCTTTAGGTTTTTGGGCTTTTGGGGTCTATTAGGTTCAATTTCATTGGTCTAGGTGTTTGAACAAGTCAATAATGGGTCTGACATCAGACATCACCCCCTTGTAAGGTTTCAGGTTAGGACAAATGATGTGGTGATTTAATCCAGTGCGTTAAAATGGTATATTTCTAGTTTAATGGTTAAACATATGAATTGGGTTGTGAAATTTGACATGTTGGGGGTCTTTTGGGTCTTTGAACACAGTGGTGAGGTCTGATTAGCCAATTAGGCTCAGGATGATGGAGATCTAAGGCTGATAATCTTGGATTAATGAGATTTTCTAAAATATAATCTTTGCTTGATAAAGGGTCAAACAAGGGAATTTTGGGATGAAATTTGATGGGTAGGTACTTTTGAATGTCATGAATCTAATGGATCTTTGATCAGAAGTGTAGATTTACAAATTTAGTTCGGGTCTGAGTTTTAGCCAATGTTTTATCAGTTAACAAGAGGGCTTGAAATGGAATATCACTTTTTTAATGATCAAATGGAAGAGTGTGGTCATGAAATTTTACGTGTTGGTTTTTTTTTTTTTTGAGATTCAAGAAATACCATAATCCATCCTTGCCTCATCCCCAGTATCAGGGTAAAGATTCAAAACCCATTCCCAGCCCCATCGGGTATGGGGAATCCCTGACATATCCCCAACCCACAACTATTGAAATTGGGGATGGGTAATCCCTGACATATCCCTGCTCCATTGACTAGAAGTTGTAATTCTCATATGTAGAAGCAAAACAGAACCATCTTTTCTCATTCCTTTTAATAAAACAGAGAGTGGACACTCTAATATCTAATCTTTGGGTCTACTTAGTAATCTCTAACCTCTCAAATGAGAAACATAGTTACATAGAATCAAATGAAAAACACAGTTACAGAGAATCAAATGAGAGAGGAAAAAACAGAGAATGCCATCTATCTATCTATCTATCTATCTATCTATCTATCTATCTATCTATCTATCTATCTATATATATATATATATATATATATATATATATATATATATATATTATTCCAATTATATTGTAATTTTTTAATTTTATTTTATTATTTCATATATAAACAATTGTATACATCAAAATTCATATAGAATAAAATTTTAAGATTTTTTAATTTATTACTTATTTTGTTAATTTATTTTAATTTTTAATTATTATTTTGATTTTTTAAAAAAATTATGCCTTTAATAGCTTGGCCCACAACCCGGCCCGGGCCTACTTGGGCTTGTACCATGGGTCATGTTGAGCCTGACCTTTGAAAGGTTTTGTGCCAAGCAAGCATGGCCCATCTAGGCCCGCATGCTAGTACTGAAAACAGAAACAAATGTTTGAAGATTTCTGTTCTAATTTCATTGAGAAGATTTGTACAAATATTTACAACTTCTAAGAATCAATCTAGGAGCTATTCTAGGAAACTAACCCACTAATTTAGCCTAAAGAAAAAAAGGAAACTAAATCACAACCTAAATAAAAAAATAAATAACTAAAAAAACAGGAAAGATTCTGACTCGGATTCCACAAGGAATAATCCTCGTCATCCCTTTCCATCACTCCCCCTCAAGCTGGTGAATGTATATCAATCATTCCCAGTTTGGATACATTTGTCTCAAACCCGACCCTAAGTAATGGTTTAGTGAGGATGTCTGCTTCCTGTGATCCAGATGGCACATAGGATAGACAAATTTTTCCACTTTCGATCTCTGATTTGATGAAATTTCTGTCAATGCGGACATGCTTCATTCGATCATGTTGAACAGAGTTGTGTACAATTGCTATAGCTGACTTACGGTCACTATACAGTTTCATTGGACTATCAACTGTAACATTTAAGTCTGACAGTAGTCGTTCAAGACATATTAACTCACAAATCCCTTGTGCAGTTGCCCTGTAATCTGCTTCTGCACTACTTCTGGACACAACAGTTTGCTTCTTACTTCGCCATGTAACAACATTCCCCCAAACCTTTGTACAATATCCTGTAGTAGACTTACTGTCCTCAACCGAACCAGCCCAATTAGCATCTGCAAATTCCTCAACTAACCGGTTATCACTTTTCTTGAACAATATACCCTTGCCAGGAGTTCCTTTCAAATATCTAAGGATCTGATCAACAACACTCTGATGTCTCTCAGTTGGAGCATGCATAAACTGACTAACTATGCTAACACTATAGGCAATATCGGGCCTAGTAAGTGATAGATAGATTAGTTTTCCCACAAGACGTTGATATCTCTCTTTGTTAGCTGGAGGATCATTCTCAGAGATCTTATGCTTCCAATTCTTCTCCAGTGGAGTGCTAGCTAGACGACAACCAAGCTTCCCGGTTTCCTTCAACAGATCTAGGATGTATTTTCTTTGAGAAATGAAAATACCAGTTTTGCTTCTAGCAATTTCCATCCCAAGGAAATACTGAAGTTTTCCAAGATCCTTAACTTTGAACTCAGATTGTAGTAGGCCCTTGAGATTCGTAATCTCATCATTGTCATCACCTGTGATTACCATATCATCAACATACACAATCAAGATTGATTTTTTTTCCATCCCTTGATTGTTTTATGAATAGGGTGTGATCTGCCTGTCCTTGTGTGTATCCAAATCTTTTCATAACTGTGTTGAATCGAGTGAACAAATACTGAAGTTTTCCAAGATCCTTAACTTTGAACTCAGATTGTAGTAGGCCCTTGAGATTCGTAATCTCATCATTGTCATCACCCGTGATTACCATATCATCAACATACACAATCAAGATTGATTTTTTTTCCATCCCTTGATTGTTTTATGAATAGGGTGTGATCTGCCTGTCCTTGTGTGTATCCAAATCTTTTCATAACTGTGTTGAATCGAGTGAACAAATACTGAAGTTTTCCAAGATCCTTAACTTTGAACTCAGATTGTAGTAGGCCCTTGAGATTCGTAATCTCATCATTGTCATCACCCGTGATTACCATATCATCAACATACACAATCAAGATTGATTTTTTTTCCATCCCTTGATTGTTTTATGAATAGGGTGTGATCTACTGTCCTTGTGTGTATCCAAATCTTTTCATAACTGTGTTGAATCGAGTGAACCATGCCCTAGGAGATTGTTTTAACCTATACAGAGACTTCTTCAATTTACACACTGATCCTGGTTTTTCTTTGTCTTCAAAGCCAGGAGGCAGCTTCATGTAGACTTCTTCATCAAGAGTTCCATTCAGGAAAGCATTTGAAACATCCATTTGGTGCAATTCCCAATCCAAGTTGGCTGCCATAGACAAGAGAACCCGTATAGAGTTCAATTTTGCAACTGATGCAAAAGTTTCTTCGTAGTCAAGTCCGTATGTTTGTGTATACCCTTGAGCAACCAAACGCGCCTTGTATCTCTCTATTTTCCCTTCCAAGCCTACTTTCACCATAAAAATCCACTTACATCCCACTAACTTCTTCCCTTCAGGCATGTTTACAACTTCCCATGTATTATTGTCATTTAGTGCCTTCATCTCTTCTAAAACAGCAGCCTTCCATTTTGAATCTCTCAAGGCATCATATATATTTGAAGGAATTGTTACATTATCAAGTTGATATACAAATGCCCTGTGAGTGTTAGATAAACGACAATATGAAAAATGATTCAAAATCGGATGTTGAGTACAAGATCTTACCCCCTTTCTTATAGCAATGGGAACATCTAGATCATCAATTGAAACAACACCTCTTTGTGAATCTTGTGGTGAATCTGCCATAGGTTCTGATGATTGGTTTTGCTGAGTAACACGGGGCCTCCTTGAGTAAACAATTAGTTCACTTTGTTGTTGGACTGATTCTCCCCCTTGATCGAGACCTACGGTTGTATCTGGTAGGGGTAATGGTGGAGACTCAGAGGATGGTAAAGTGGACACTGATGGAGACTGGGGCAAAGACACAAGAAGAGATATCGAAGGATCCCAATGATTATCTTCAATTAAGTTCTCCCCCTGAAGAGAATCACGGGAATAGAAGGATTGATCTTCCAGGAATGTAACATCATAGGATACATAGAATTTTTTTTTGTGACAGGATTGTAACATTTATATCCATTTTTAGTGGGAGAGTATCCTATGAAGATACATTTGATGGCCTTTGGATCAAGTTTTCCCCGAGTAGGACTGGTATTATGAACAAACACAGAACACCCGAATATTTTTGGTGGGAGAGAGTTGAGTAAACGAATATGAGAGAATTCTTTTTGGAGACAACTGACTAGTGTACGAAATTTGAGGGGTTTTGGTGGAAGTCTATTGATTAAATAGGCAACATTTAATACAAATTCTCCCCAAAAATGATGTGGAACAGCACTAGCAAACATGAGTGATCGAGCTACCTCCAACAAATTACGATTTTTTCGTTCTGCAACCCCATTTTGTTGTGGGGTAGATGTACATGAGCTTTGATGAAATATGCCATTCTGGATGAGGTAATCTCCAAGAATCTGTGCAAAGTACTCTCCTCCATTATCTATGCGGAGTATGTGAATGTTGCATTGTAACACATTCTTTATCATTTTATGGAACTGTTGAAACACATACCCGACATCAGATTTGTTCTTCAAGAGATAGACCCAACAAGCACGAGTATGGTCATCTATGAAGGTGATGAACCATCTCTTGCCTGTAAAATCCACAACCCGTGATGCTCCCCAAAAATCACTGTGAACAAGATGAAACGGTTTGGAAGGTTTGTAATTGTGAATAAGATAATTTTTTCTGGACTATTTCGCAAGAATACATGACTCACAATGGAAAGAAGAAGGATCTTTATTGAGAAATAAGTTTGGATACAAAGGTTTCAAATATTGAAAACTAGGATGTCCTAAGCGTTTGTGCCATAGAATTACATTTGAATTCAACGAACTAGACGCACGCAGAAAGAGAAAGATGTGGTTTTGGCCTTGGAGAAGAATCAATGAGATAGTAGAGACCATGTCGTTCTTCAGCATTGCCAATCATCTTCCCCGAAGACGGATCCTAAAAAATATAACGATCATAAAGAAATGTTACTTTACAATTTTGATCCTTAGTTAACTTACTAACAGAAAGGAGATTATATCTTAAACTCGGAACATGAAGAACAAATTTCAAATAAAGTCCTTGGTAAAAAACATCTCCAACTCTAGCGACAATTATTGTATTCCCATTTGCCACTGAGACTTTTATCTCACCATCACATTTTTTATAATTCAAAAAAGTTGAATGATGTCCTGTCATATGATCTGATGCACCGGTGTCAAAAATCCAATCATTGAGATCATCTTTTTGTGATAATAGAGATGATGAGATATTACCTCGTTGTGCAATTGCTGTTGTAGGTGTAGAACCTGATGCCTTAGAAATCTGTTGCTGGTGAAGAAGAGACCTTAAAATCTCCATTTGTTCCGATGTGAAAGCTATTGTGTTAGGCTTCTTTGTCTCAACAGATTCGACTACATGAGCTGAAGGGTTGTCTTTCCTCTGATTCCGTGGTTTCCAATTTGGAGGTTTTCCATGAATGTCCTAGCAAGTCTCCTTTGTGTGATACGACTTTTTGCAGTGTTCACACCACTGGTGGTTTTCTTTTTTCTTCTGAGGTTGAGACCGAGTAGATGCAAGTGCAGATCCTTGCGATTGTTCCTCTAGGATTCCATGTGAGGATGGGTTCAGCATGACTTTCCTCCTGCTTTCTTCTCGTCGAACCTCAGAGAACACCTCACAAAGTGAAGGAAGGGATTTGATTCCAAGAATACGACCTCGTACTTCATCCAGGTCAAAGAGTCTTGAAGAAAATCAAATACTCGATCTTTCTCAAGGACTTGATTGTACAGTACTCCATCATCAGTACACTTCCATGGAATTGTATAAAACAAATCCATTTCTTGCCATAGATCAATCAGGCTGTTTTAGTACTCTATTACTGACATTGATCCCTGCCTTATGTTCCATAGGAGAGAACGAATTTCAAAACATTGAGATGTGTTTCCAAGATCTGAGTACATCTCCTGAACAGCCTTCCATATTTCGTGAGCATTATTGTAAAACAAATACGTGAGTCCTATTTGCGGCTCCATGGAATTGATTAACCACGCCATGACAATGGAATTTTCATCTTCCCATGTCTTGTAACTCGCATCACTGCTCGCTGGAGGAGGGATTTCACCAGTAAGGTAACCCACTTTTCCTTTTCCTCGAATCACTAACAAAACATTTTGAAACCATTCACGAAAATTGGACCCATTTAATTTGTGTTGGGTAATCTACAGAGAATGGCTTATGTTAGAGGTGGTGAAGGAGGTTCCAAGGGATCTTGATGCATTCATGGTTGAATCTACTGCTGTCGAGTCCACTGTTGATGAAGAATGGTTCGTTCCAGACATCGTCGCAGGCTCTGATACCATGAAAACATAAACAAATGTTTGAAGGTTTCTGTTCTAATTTCATTGAGAAGATCTGTACAAATATATACAACTTCTAAGAATCAATCTAGGAGCTATTCTAGAAAACTAACCTATTAATTTAGCCTAAAGAAAAAAAGGAAACTAAATCACAGCCTAAAAAAGGAAAATAATCACAACCTAAATAAGAAAATAAATAATTAAAAAAACAGGAAAAATTCTAACTCGGATTCCACAAGGAATAATCCTCATCATCCCTTTCCAACAGGTACGACATGTCCCACTAAAGGATGGGCAGTTTACAAAATCGTGTCATATTGGCATGACATGGCCCACTTTACACCTCTAGGCAAGGAAAAACTATCTATAGGGTAGGCTTTATTTAGATCCATGAAATAATTACAGATCCATCATTTCCCATTAGCCTTTCTTACCATTACCATCTTAGCTAGACAGTCTAGGTAGTGTACCTCCCGGATGAAATCATGAAATCACCTTTGAGTTGTTTGTCCATTTCCTCATTGACATCGACCACAACAACAACCTTGCTATAGCCACCCTTGCCTTCACTATCTTGAGACTAGGTTGCACTTGTGACATCACCCTCAACCTCACTTCTTCTTGTACCCTCATCCTCAACACTAGCAAAGGGATTGAGTTTTCTTGTATCAAACTCAAGAACGATGGACAGTACTTGCTCTTGGAAAATAGAGAACCCATCAAGGTATGACTTGCCACTATAGTCTGCTAGGTCATGCTTGTAGTAGTCAGAGGTCTAGCACTCTACCACTACATTGGCCTTAGCCTTGGCTACCTCTACCTTCACCTAATTGGTGAGCTCCTTCATGCATTATATCCTATTCTTGGCCTTAGAGTGACTCACATTGACCATTACTAGTCTTTCCTCTTGAGTTTTGAGCATTTCCTTCAAGAACTAGAACTTCCCTTGAGCTTTCCTTAGTGACTCCTAGAGTCATGCATTCTCTTCTTGGTTCTCTGCCTGGAGGGTCTCGACATGTTCTCTTTCTTCCACAAGTTATGCTATCTTGGCCTTCATTTCCTCGACTACCTATCTCAAGGTTAGAACCCGGTCACAAATCTTGACAATTGCCAAGAAGACCTGCATCAAAGAACTACCAAGCATACGACTATTATGAAATAGAAGTAAAGGTCAAGATGGTCCTACCACTTGTCCCTGGGCATAATACAACCTTCCACCACCTCCTAAGTGACCTTCTTGTTGAAAATGGTGTCTGATCTTCACTAACCACTCAAGGTGGTATATCAAGTAGTTAGGGAGTGGCAGATACTCATAGACCAGACTATAAATACACTCAATAGAGCCTAAGGGTGAGGTAGTAGGTATTGAGGAGTGCGTTGTGGGGTGGTCATGGATGATCTTCCTTCTTGGCCAATAATCTCCTCGAACTTGTTCTTCCTCCTCGATCTTCGTCATACTGCTTTTTCTTCTGAAGCCTTTTTGCTATAGTTTCTGTGGAGGCCCTCTTGCTTGGAACAGTCTTATTTAATTATTGGGAGGTTTCACCCTTGATCACCTTCTTCTTATCGGCCTCGATCTTGGCTACCTTTTTCTTCACTACCACGATGCTAGCAACATTCTAATGGCCTCCACCTCATCCCTTTTTGCCACCTTGATCTTGGCAGCCTTCCTTTTTTTCATGGTTACCACCCTTTTACTCTCAAAAAGATCCATGTCTTCACAAATTAAACAAGTCGATGCCAAAGAAGATCACTTAGTGGAAAGAGATAAAAAAACCAAGGCACAAATATACGTAGATTGGTAGGACTAAGCAACGGGGAATTGTTCAATGGTGCCCTTTCCTAGTTGGATTTGGTTGATGAGCTTCTTCTTCTAGGTATTCAATGTCAGGCATAGCTTCTCAAACATGAGATTAAGCTTTCCCTACTCTATCCTCATAGACCAGCCTTTGGCACATGATACAAAGAAATATCAACTCTTCAGCCGTGGATAGAAGATAGAGAGCCATCCATAGGATCTTCTTCCTGGACCAAGCCTTGAAATACCACCATCTCTTGGTAATTAGGTGGGTTCTAAGACAAAGTAGCACCCTAAAAAGATTGAGGCTCAGCCAAGCACCTCGCTAGTGAGCTGTAGAAATTATTTAAACAACAAGCATAATGGAATTTGGAGATAGCTAGCTGACCATGATCATATAACAGTTTAAGATCTCGGGAATCAATGGATGGAAATGTACCTTAGCTCAACTTGACATTGATGCTCAAATACACATGTCTCACCCTCATTACCCATCTAGGATATCTCCTCGGCCTTAAGGGAACCTAACTGTTAACCGGTTAGAGATATAATATTGTTGGCATATCCTCAATAAATCTATGATGAGAAACATGATAAGTAACTCCTTATCGTACCTTAAAAGATATGACAAAGCCTTAAAAGCAATAGATATCCTAAATGGGATGTCTTTTAAGGTTGTATTTAAGGCTCTCTTTGAGCTATAGATGGGAAAAATACTAATTTGGGTCATATGCGTGTTTGGGATGTGATATAGAGACAAGAACATATAACCCATGTGAAAGAATGTATAATCCCAAAATGGTGAGTTGTTATTTCTTTGGCTATCTAAAATGATAAAAAAGGTTACAAGTTTTATTGCTTATCCAATAGTACCAAAGTTGTGAAAATCCTAATTGCTAGATTTATGGTGGATGGCTATATTGAACCATGACACATGGCATTTGAGAAAACCAAATCATAGTACCACTTCCTTGGGATGATCTGATCATACCAACAGTTGACACAAAAGGAAGTGATGAAAATAATCCAATGCTAGAAACAGAAACACTCCACATGGATAAAGTCCCTATTGAACTAGTGGTCATCCCCACTCGAGGTAAGGGATTTTTGGACTTCCTAGCTTTCATATTGTTACTTTGCTCGGACCAGCACTATTCTCTCAACTGCTTGGCCTGGCCACCCATTCTTTTCACTGACTTAAGTGTCAAAGTGCCTATCCAGGGAATACTCCTCGGGCCTCTGATTCTGTTCTTGGTTTTAGATCTTGCTACGCAGTTTCATCCTTCCACCTCAACTTCGTCTAGTTGGCAGGATTATATGACTACGACTTCAGTTCAAGAAACATCTCAAATCGAGCAACATCAATATTCTCAAGTTAGGGATAGTAAAATAGCCTCTTTGGGTTAGATTCCATGAAGAATGAGTTAAACTTAATGCATAAAAAAAGGCTGGGGACCGAGTTGATTATTAGAGGAAATCAAATCCATTGGTTACAAATTAGTATTCCAAACTAAACTTGACTCAAAAGGTTAACTTATAACTAAAGATTTTACTTAAAAGAAGGGCATTAACTATAAAGAGTCCTGCCTTGTTTCAAAAAAACATTCATTAAGAGTAATAATGACATTCATTGTTACTTGTCTAAGAATGTTTATATGGTTCAAACAGAAGGTTTTGAGATCGAAGGTAAGGAATATTTAATTTGCAAATTAATGATACCTAAATTTGATAGAATAATTACCTCATATGGTTAAAAAAAATAAAGTTAATAAAAGTCAGTGGAAGTAAGTTAACCTTTTAGTTTTGTGTGTCAATGACATTTAACTTGTTGGTAGTGATATCGGCCTATTACATGAGATCAAATAATTTTTGTCTCAAAACCTAGAAATGAAGAATCTTAGTGAAATATCATTTGCATTGGCATTGAGATTCATTGAGATAGGTCTGGTGGGTATCTTGGCTTATCACAAAGAACCTACACTGATAGAATTCTAAAAAGATTTGGCATGCAAAACTATAAAAATGGAAAGGTGCCAATGGTCAAAAGGTTATAATTTTGTTAAATTCCAATGTTCAAGAAATGACCTAGAGTGGGATGAAATGAAAAATGCTCTCTATGCATCAATTATTGGGAGCTTAGTGTATGCTCAAGTTTGTACATGACCAGATGTTGTATTTTCCATTGGAATGCTAAGTAGATACCAAAGTGATCTAGGCATGGATCATTGGCAAGCGTCAAAGAAAGTTATGAGATATTTATAAGTGAACAAGGATTATAGTATCACATATAGGAGGATGGGAAAATTTGAAGTGGTGTTTTTACTAGGAGGGCTGCCCCACCAACAATATTCATTTACAAAAAAGAAAAAAAACAAGCTAATGGTTCTAGGTTGTGGGTAGCTTGATTAACATTTCTTGACACATTCAAATCTTAGATTATTTGCATAGTTGGTAGGATGACTACAAGCAACTGATTTTAGTGGGATTAGGGGTGAGCAAAGAGTCAGTTCTACTCGAAACCAAATGGAACTGATCTTGAATTGGCCCTACCCAATCTGTTATCGGGTAGGGTGTGGTTCTATATCCCTAGAATTGATCCCCACCTAGGTTGGTTCTAGGGCTTGGAGGTTTTCCCTACCCTAACCAACCCAAAGAGTTAGCCTTGTGCGGTTGGCCTCAGCCTTGATTGACCTTGTAATCAAACTTGGATTAAAATAAATCCCAAAATACTTTTAAGTATGTGAAGATTTTAAACCAAGTGATAAGGTTACAAAGTTGATGGTCTCACTTGACCATTGAGTAGGGGTGGCAATTTTTCACCCAATCCACCCAGTATCTAACCCACCCATTCACTTGGCGGGTTAGAAATGGGTTGATCGCCCATTGGGTCAATTTAAATGGGTTGGATCGGATTGGGTTGTGGATAACCATTGGGTTAACCACTAAAGATATAAGTATTAATTCCTTAGCCTTTTTTTTTAATTTTCTTCATTTGAATGAAATAATTTATAATTAATGCATTAATTTTCTATTAATTATTGACTAAAATTAGTTTTGTCTCGAATCAACACACTTCACCCAAATCGACATAAATCCAAATCAACTTGACCTGAGTCCGGTCCAGCTCAACTTGGTCTAAATATGAACAGACTCGATCACCTTGATTTGGTTCGTTTGTGTTAGTCAGTCCAATTCGAACCCAACCCAACCCAGGGCAGGACAATTTGGGTCAACCTGAATCCAAAACAGGGCAGGACGGGATGGTTTAGCCCAGACTCTAGTCCAGTCCGAGCCAAAATCCCCACCCGCTTGCCTTGACTTGGGTTGGATCGTTCGGTCCAATGCGTATCTGTACAATCCAACCTGAATCCGAACCGGCCTGATTTACTTCCATTGACCCGCTTCAGGCTAGTTGGTTCGGTCCCAAACCCGTGCACAAATCTGATGTGAACTGGTCCAAGTCACTCTACCATTGACTGAACTGGTTTAGTCTGGTCCAATTGGACTGACGCGAACCCAAATGGTTCAACCACTCTTGATGTGATTAGCTAGAATACAATCCAATTAGATAGTTCAAGTTGGTCTGACCGGTTTGAACCTATGTGGTTCGGTCAAACACGAAATCCGAACATAATCAAATGGCTTCGCTGCTTATGTAAAAATAGCATGCATGTAATGTGATTTGAACCTTCATCACTTGTTATAAATAACAACTACTATTACCACCAAACTGTGACCAACTTATTTGTCAAGTGCAAGTAAGTTTTTTGTTTTAAGTACATAAATATAAGTTTAATGGGTTTGGGAGGGCTGAATTGGGTCAAAGTAGGTTTGGGTTGAACCCAACCCATTTAATTTTATATAACTGGGTTATTAATGGGTTGGGTTGAAACTTAACCCAAACCAAACCCAATCCAACCCACTCAATTGCCACCGCTACCATTTAGCTATTAATTAAACTCATAACTTTTCTTCAATTTAAGCTTTGAATGTGTATAATAAGTAATGTAAAAAGTTATATTTACAATATAATGATAAGTTTTGATCGTGTATATTATTGATAATGGTACCGAGATACAATTTGTAATTATGTAATTAAGTATTTATAGTTCTTAATATTTAAAAAAAGAACATAACATAACATATAGTACTATATTAAATTCAACAACATATATGTAGGTATCTAATTTGATTCTTAATGTAAAATGGAATGTTTATATTTTTAAAGAAAATGTTTCATAGGTAGGCCTTGGAAGTTGGAACTGACTTTGAACTTCCAAGCCTAGAAATGATATTGAATCAGATTTTGACAAGATAAATTCTAGTTCCAAAAACCTAGAAACTTAAAAGCTGACCCCTATTAGGGTAGGTTTCAGACTCACCTTGGAACCAAACCAAATTGAACTGATTTATGCTCACCCCTAAGTGATATAGAGCCATTTCCCTTGCAACTAATAGCCATGCATCCACTGTCTTTCGGCATGCATTTATCCACTTCTCTTTCTTGGGCATGGTTTTCAAAATCGGACCGGACCGGATAGTCGGACCGGAAAAACCAGTAACCGGACACTTGACCAGTTCCGTTTTTCTTCAAAACTGTTGATTTTGATTAACAAACTACTGAATTGGCCAATTAACCGTTCGAACTATTTGAACCGTTCGAACGGTTTTGATCATTTTTTAATTTTTTTATTTTTTTTGTCAGAACGGGCCGACCGTTCAAATTGAACGATTGGACTGTTCTAACCAGTAACCGGACCCTAACCGGTTCGGTCACCGACTCAGTTTTAAAAACCACGTTCTTGGGTACTGGAAAAAAATGATAGATAAAAAAATATATTAACTAACAAATGAAAAACAAACCATATAAAGATCAATACAACTAATAGGGCTGCCTCACTAACAACATTCATTTGCAGAAGATATTTAACTGATTAGATTAACATTTTTTGACACATTTGAACCTAGCAGATTCTAGCTAGAGTACTATTTGTAAAAGCTAAATAGATCCAAGAACACTTGAAGTAAATAAGACTAAGACCCTAACGTATTCACACGTTTTTAGCATCGGACAAAATAGAGAAAAACTTTGAAAGCAGCTTAACTAATGGAAGTCATAAACCACGACTCTGCAGCTTTAAGTACTGCAACTGTGTACTCACACCATGCATCCCCCTTCGTATAAATTGCCGTCACCACCTAAGAGTGTTGATAAGATGTTGAAATCCTAAATAAAATAAAAAGATATATACAGTAAGAGATAAGTAAGAAAAGTAGCTGTAAGCCTGTAACAACACCTAATAAAGAAATATAAAGATAGAGATTGAGAGATGCGTGATGAATAGGGAAATAAGAAGAATGATGGTTTAGCTCAAGGTTAGTATTTTAAAGTGAGTATCAACTCGGAATTGATGTTAATTTACAGGTGGGCATAGGGATTTTTGACAATGTTTAACAATGGAACTCAGAAATTTATATTGGGCCGTCCGTACTTTTCCGGTCATGTATCCATTAAATTTTTGGTACGTGGTCATATTTTGTATATATATCAGTTTAATGAGTTTTTTCTTTTAATGGTTATCTAAATGAGAAGTAAAATACACAAACTCCGATCATCTGTTAGATTGTGCTGATTTTTTGGCAGAAGCGATGTACGACGTGGAGCTTATTAAGTGGTGGGTCCTATTGCCTTTGTAGACTTGAAACTTGTCAAAGACTATGTATGATGGAATGAAGTTCTTTGGAATTAAGTTTTATCTCTTCGGCCGTGACAGAGACCGTGTGTTCGTGAATCCATGGACTGCTAGGGTTATGTGGTTATCCCCCACCATACCTCACTTTGTAATGTAATGCATGCCGATTGCCATCCCTCCACTGGTTCAATGCACGAGGCTGCATTTGGAAGGGTTTTGGTCCTATTCACAATAGAATGTAGCGTTTTGTTTTATGTGGACAATCTCCGTCCATAAAATAGCATGGATAGAGATGGACTATACTCTAATTTATCATTTATAAGCTTTTTTTTTGTGGATGGGCCACATTATAGTATAGTCTGTACGAACAGTTTGTAAAAAAGATTCGATATAATGCACCTATGTTACCCTCCTTTTATTTAATATTTTAATTTATATTGAAATTCTTTTTTTTAATTGTTTATTACTGAAGATAATATTATAATGACAAATATATTTGTTTTACATTTATTAGTAATTATGTATTGCCATTTTATTTTATTCATTATTATTTTATATTACTATTCCAAATCATTTTGGCTTATATTATGGTTTTTTTCATTCACAATTGATTGTGTAAATTATCCTACAAATTGTATGTAAAATGTATGAAATCAATAGGTATGGTGTGGATTGCACAACACCTTTGTGTGTAGACAATTTCTATCCACATAGTTTTGTCCATAGTTCAAAACAAATATAGATAGTGGTGTGGTGTGGACCAGTCCCTTCCATAGGGTGTGGTGTGAATTTGTCCACACCCACTAATTTTTTATCCACATTACAAAACACCCCTTTAAAAGTCACAAGTACTTAAAAAAAGCCAAAAAAAAACGTTCTGTGGAAAAATATTACTAAAAGGGTAAATTACTAAAACTTCCTCTGGAATTTTTGATTGTTGTTGAAACCTCATTTGAAGTTTGGTAATTACAGTCACCTTCCATAAACTTTTTAACAGTTGCAAATAGACCCCCTTTGTTTGAATCTCTTAAAAAGAAACATGAGAATGCCCAAAATACCCTACACTTACTTTTGACCAAAATGTTTATTTTCCAAATTTTATCCTCATATGAATGGCTAGCTCAAACCCTTGCATATCTTTTTTGAAATTGATATTTCTAAATTTTCCCTTCATATCAATAAGTCAAAGGTAAAGCTGTTACTTTAAATTCTCCTTTTATTGTTTGTTGCTTATAAAGTTTGTATTGCTTTTTTCATGCCTTTTGCTAGAAATTTATAATAGAGGGGGTCTACATGCAACTATGTCAAAAAGTACAGATAGGTGATTGTAAGTACCAAACTTTAGGGGATTTCAACAATAATCAGAAACTTTAAGGGAGGTTTCAGAAATTTAGCCTCACCAAAAAGCTGCAAACCATGTTTAGAAGAAGTAAATATAATGGGCTTCTAGCATTTTACATTTTAGTGAAGCCCTTTTATAATGAAAATGCCTATGTCACACCAAATGCTCAAAAATGATTATCTAATAAGCACTTATTTAGAAAACTATTTAAAAGCCTTGGTGTCACAACATTTCAGGCGTTGGGGGACGGCATGTTGATACATGACTTTTGGCACCTTGACCATTCAAGTGTAGAAACTTAGGCCATATTTGGTTCATTGCTATGGGGCTCATTCTTGCTCATTTTAGACAAGAATGGGCAAGAATGAATAATATTAGTGTTTGGTTACAAAATTCTTGCCAAGGGCCACATTCTTTTTAGAATGAAAAATGCCCCATAGCACAAAAATTGACTAGCATGCAGCATGAAAAATAATCATGCCCCATTTTGCTCATTTCATTCTTTGAAGAAACTCTACCTATAAAATTGTTGCCATAGATGTTTACTTTTGTAAAAGCACTTTTACAAATAAAAGTACTTTTACGAAAGAACTTTTATGAAAGTACTTTTACATAAAAGCACTTTTATGGAAGTAGTTTTACTAAAGTATTTTTCTAAAGCACTTTTTACGAAGTACTTTTATGAAAGCACTTTTACGAAAGTACTTTTATGAAAGCACTTTTACGAAAGTATTTTTACGAAAGCACTTTTGCCGAAGTACTTTTATAAAAGCACTTTTTTGGAAGTGCTTTTACGAAAGCACTTTTTTGGAAGTGCTTTTACGAAAGCACTTTTATGAAAACACTTTTATAAAAGTACTATGAAAGCACTTTTAGGAAAGCACTTTTATAAAAGCACTTTATGAAAGTATTTTTATAAAAGTATAAAAGTGCTTTTATAAAAACATTTTTACAAAAGTACTTTTATAAAAGCACTTTTACAAAACACCTATGCCAATTGATAAACATTGACTATTGGAGACCTAGGCTGGCGGTTTGTGAATACTGGCACAATTTTTTTTTTTTTTGAAGAATGAAAATGAGCAACATAGGACACTTGTCAGTTTGAAAAAAAAAATCATTTTTAGGAAAAAAAAATATGGTTTTCAAAACCGGACCGGACGATCAGACTGAAAAATTGGGAATCGATCAGGTGACCAGTTCTGTTTTTCTCCAAAACCAGATTTTTCTTAAAAACCATTGATTTTGGTCAGCAAACTGTTGACCCGGGTGGTTAACCATTCGGACCGTTCGAACAGTTTTGACCGTTTTTTATTTTTTTTTATTTTTTAATTTTTTTGTCTAAACGGGCCGACCGTTCGACCCGGGAATCGGACCCCTTACCGATTCATTCTCCGGGTCAGTTTTAAAAACCTTGGAAAAGGTGTTTGGTTCATAGCAATATTTTCTCATTTTTCCTATTCTTACCCATTCTTTTCCATTTAAAAAATTCATCTTGGGTAAGAATGAGAAGGAATGAAAATTAAACCAAACATGGCCTTAGAAGCTAATTAGCAAGGAATCTGTTCGGGTCATGGTTGAGCTGGCTCTAGGCGCCACGTGGTCGTCCCGTCACCATCCAGTCACCTCAGCCACGTCGGCACCGCACTACCATCTCCGTGGCATACATCGACTCCGCAGCCACGACAATGTTGTGCTATTTTTGTGGCCCCCACCTTATCCTCCCAGCCACGTCGATTCCACATCATAAGGATAAGCACGACCAAGAATAGGAGCGGAAGGGGACAACTCTACTGGGGATTAGGACTCATCCCGAAGACCTCAGTGGTTAACCTCATCTCGGCAACCCCAGAAGCCTAATCCGATCAAGACAAGGACCTCCAACCATAAAAAGGTATCTCCCGCTCAAGGTAAGGAATTCCAACTGCTAGCACTCATACTGTTACTCTGCTTAGACCAGCACTATTCTCTAACTGTTCGGCCCGACCGCCCACTACTCCCTATTGACTTGAGCGTCGGAGTATCTACCCGGGGATAATTCCTCGGGCCTCTGACATCTTCTCGTTCGTAGATCTCATTGCATGGCTTCGTCCTTCCACCTCGGCTTTGCCCTATTGGTAAAGATTATCTGACTGTGACCTCAACTCTTGCACTACCTAAGATCGAACAACATCAAAATCCATATATACAATGGATGGGAACTATGATAGGAAGCTGTATCAAAAAGAATTATGCTGGAAAGGGTTATATAAGACTAACATTTGACATTAGATTATGATCAAAGTGTGAAGTCCTATTTAATTTTTTCAAATTAAATGTTGGATTGGAGACAAAGTAAGCAACCAAATTAATTTATCTAATAAACTTTACGAAGAAGTTTAAAAAAACATCAGAAATCATTATCATAGACTACCTCCAATCCTAAACTGCTATAAAGCATTAAGGAGGTATTGGTTAATATGTATGATTCCGTTTTTTTTTATTTTTTTATCTAAAACGATTGCCAAATAGGAAAGTAAGTTGTTAGGAGAGAAATGGAAAGCTTGACAAAAGGATTGATGTACATATGGTATGTAGAGTCCGAATCTCCTGTCCACGTTTATCATAGTCATACATGGAGAACATCTCATCATATTTAATACGACCTGCCTTCAAAAACCTGCTTGATTATTGATTACCATTTTTACGATGCCGATTGATTGGTTATAAGATTTTCCCTATATCATATCTTTCCAATATTATATTCGAGAGATGACATATCACTGGTGATTTTTATTATTTTTTAATATATACTTCTTTTGATAAAACCTAAAAAGGCTACACAAGACGGGGTTGGGGGATAGCACGTCCCCAAAAATAGAAAAACGAATAGAAAGAAGATGAGAAGGAAGATAAACTATACTAAAGCTAATGGAATCATCCATTACAGAAAATAGAGCTTCATCACTTTTTTAAAATCTGGTTCTTCACTCTGGCCTTCTCATGTATTATTATCTCATAAAGGTTCCTATTTTATGCATGCTTTAATTTATCAATTTATTTTTCCATGAAAAAAAGAATAATGAAGAAATATTCGACCCGATAGTTATATGTGATAATTAATGATGCATGGTACAAGAGGGCTCCCATATTTCACAATCACCAGCAATTTATCAGTTGTGACATAACCATCCAATTTGTTCAATTAAAATAATAATAAAAAAATGACAAAGAAAACAATTTTCAGTATATTAGGTACTGAAATATCAATATCTACTCGTGTATTGACATCAATTCTGAGCTGACACTTACTTCAACTGTACTCGAAGATGAGTTGGATTGATGGGGTGGTGAGGATTTATTGGAGCTCAAATAAAGAAATTTCCAGAGATGACATATCACCGGTGACTTTTGTCATTTTTTAATATATATTTTCTTTAATAAAACCAAAAGAGACTACATAAGACGGGGTTGAAGGACCATAGAGAGAAGATGAGAAGGAAGATATGCTATACTAAAGCTTATGGAATCCATTAGAGAAAATAGAGCTTCGTCACTTTTTTAAAATCTGGTTGTTTTCTCCTCCACTCTGGCCTTTTTCATGTATTATCTCATAAATGTTCCTATTTTATGCATGCTTTAACTTACAAAATTTATCTTTTCACGAAAAAAAAAGGAAAAATGAAGAAATATTTAAATTTGTAGATATAATGTAGGCTGATAAAACATCCTAAATTTAAAGGTACATGAACATTGGTTTTGATCGTATCATCACTATCACTGTCACTACTGGTAATCACTATTCGACCCGATAGTTGTATGTGATAATTAATGATGCATGGTGCAAGAGGGCTCCCATATTTCACAATCACCAGCAATTTATCAGTTGTGACATAACCATCCAACTTGTTCAATTAAAATAATAATAAAAAAATGACAAAGAACGATTTTCAGTACATTAGGTACTGAAATGTTTTATTACCCAGAAACAACGAATGGAGATTTTGCTAAATTCTAAATTTCACTGTAATTTTATATAATTCAAAATGATAAATGCCCTCACCCTAAAATACCAATATCTATTCGTGCATTGACATCAATTCCGAGCTGGCACCTACCTCAACTGCAATTGTGGGGCTAAAAATTCTTAGAGTGTGCTGATGAACAGTTGTTCTCTCAAAATATTATATCAAAAGCTAAAATTATAAAGTAAAGTATAACTACAATGGCCTCTACAATTGAATTGAAAGTTTGGGTTGATGGTGGGGAAAGGGGGAGAAATATGTTTCACCGACACTTTGTTTCATTAAAAATATTAAAAGTCAAAGATTCAAAAATCATACCTCAATTGACGTGTTATTTAATAACATTTAGAAACAAAAATATACAATTTTCAGAAGAAAAATACAATGTTGTGCATTCTTGTGAAAAATCATACCTATTTTTCCTTTCCTTTTCCTATCTTTTCTTTTAAATCAAACATGGCCCAGTAAATATATACTCAAGCATGAGCTCCATTACAGAGAAACCCTCTATTTGGGATTGTCTATTAGAATCGGCTTCTGCCCTACATCAAGAGTTATATTT
This sequence comes from Nelumbo nucifera, assembly GCF_055504915.1. Taxonomy (NCBI): domain Eukaryota; kingdom Viridiplantae; phylum Streptophyta; class Magnoliopsida; order Proteales; family Nelumbonaceae; genus Nelumbo; species Nelumbo nucifera. Next base: position 34,768,931 of record NC_142654.1, read on the forward strand.
CCTACTAACTCTAAGGCCTTGAATGATTTCTTACCACTTCAAATAATTTTCCCATAAAACTTTTTAATTAATACAAAACGAAAGTACTATTTCATCAAAAACACAAAATATGAAAGCAGAAATATAGTATATGAAACAAATACTATAGTATTTTTGTACTTTCATACAAACAAGGCCTAAACTATGTACTTAACAATTTGAGATGGTCAATTGATATCCCCCAAAAATAGGTGTGTAATTATATTAAACCTAAGGAACTAGGTTAGAGCAGGAAATTTTAATCTAAACCCATTTGACCCACCTGTTTAATCAGTGGGTCAATATCAGTCAAGTGACACATTGGGTGGGTTGGGTCCGAATACCCATAAGGTCAATGTATATTAGTCTGTCAATGATACCTAAAAATTTGAGGCCCTCACATCTATCCAATTATCTCAAATTCAGATGATGTGCTTATATAATTGGATCGGATCTGGAGTTGACTCCATCTGATCCAACTAACATCTGAATCTGATTATATTATAATATTTATTGATTTTAATATATAAATTTTATATAATTATATTTAAAATTATAAAAAATATAAAATTATAATATGAATTTATATATATAATAAATTTAGTATGTATATTTACATTAATTTATCATATATAAAAGTTGAAGTATTTAACTTTCCATAATCAGAATCGGATTAAATCCAAATCCAATCTAAGTCCATAGTAGACCAAGAAAGAACCCAATACTATCAGCAAACTGTTATGATCCATTTATCCCATGTTGGTAGTATGGGATGCTAATTTGAAGTATCCAACATCGGTAGTCTGAAATGTTGTGGGGTATATATGTGCTTGGATTCCCTCCTAACAGTTAGTTTTTAGGGGTCAACTCTCTTAAGGCACGTAAAAAACTTGGTTCCTACTTCACCATTTGCTTAATCAGTTTCAATGAAAACATTAAGGCTATGTTTGGTTTGAAGGAAAAAAGTATGGAAAAGAAAGGAAAGGTAAGGAAACCTATACAAGATTTGTGAAGGTTTTCCTAACTTTTCTTTCCTTTCCCTACTTTTTCCTTTAAACCAAACATAACTTATGGTAAGCTCCTGAAACGGAAAGATTACCACCATGCAAAAGGCCTATTAGCATCTCAGTTAGCTCTGCTTAATTGATTCTAATCAAAAGGCAACGGTAGTCCTAATTCATTAAGGGCCCTTGAAGTTTCAAAGCCGCTGAATGAGATCTTTGAACAATTGGATCAGGAAATCTGTTACTTCGGTTCATCTAACAGAGAGATGGCGATCCATAAATCCTGGATCTGAAGCAACCTTCTCAACCAAATCATAAGGTCCCATATCTCCCAATAGAAAGGGAGATATATATACGGAAAACCATATAGTATAATCGTCACCATGCTTGTACGATGTCTGAGCACTTCGAAGCCATTGTAGGAGCAAACAAATTGATTAAACTCACTGGTCACCGAGGGAACCTAGACCGTGCTTCCTGTATTTTTTGTAGTGTTTTCTATAATTTTCATTGTTTTTATGATTTCTGTTGTTTTATTTTGCAATCTATACAATTTCCTTTGTTTTTATTATTTATTTGCAATTTCTTGATTTTTTTATAATTTTTTATGTTTTTCTACAAATTTAATATATATATATATATATATATTGAATTTTTTTGCCTTATCCTGTAATTTTTGTATTTTCAGTGTTTTTATATATTTTCTACAATATTTATCTTTTTTTATGTTTTCAGTTGAAATATATCTTTTTCTGGGTTAACCGGTCATATGAATGGGTTAGGATGGATCAAGGTCAATGTGCATTGTGACCCACTAACACTCAATAAATATAGCTGGGAATGGATCAGTTGGGTCAATATGGGTGGATTACTACTGTACAACCAGCACTCAACCCAATCCAATCCACCCACTTGCCACTCCTAACCTAGGCACTCCATAGTATGGCCAGTGGGTTTCAACTCTTCAAACTGCACCCTACTTTATCTCCATCCAACGAATTCGGGTTTAATCTTCACACTTTTACAGGACTGTCCTCATAGCTATTTGCAGTTGTGCATGGAGAATAATCTCCCAATAAATAAAATCATACAAATTCGAAGATGTTCTCAATATACAGCTACAAAAGGCTACAGCCTACAAGAGCAGTGTGAGGACCAAATCTCAATTCTCAAATTCCGTGTGATATATAGTTAGTACACAATACCAATTACTTCCACGCTTCTACGGTTTTATTAGTGTTTGGCCTGAATAATCGAACCAGCAAGCAATGGTACAACTCATGTCTCAAATGTTGAAGCAAGATCATATTGTATTTATAGGGAGTTGTACATAACAAAGGAGACCGGATCTGCTCCTCACTCAGGGCGCCTCACATGCACATCCTATGCATTGGGAACATCTCCTGCACTTATATGTTATTATTTATAGGAGATGTTCCCAATGCATGGTGAGTTGTGTATGTGAGATCGGAGTGAGGTGCTCTGTGTCAGTCTGCAGATATCTTTTCTTAATGTCTCAACCTGACTCCGCATCTCCTACGAATAACATGTAAGAGGATGAAATATTCTCCATGTATGGCTGCGATATTATATTGGTAGAGTGGGTAGAATTGTCATAGGTAAGTAATCTAGACTCCTTCAACTTATGCCGTTTTCAGTTTTTTTATGAATTAAAATCAGCCCCCACAAGATAATTTCCCACAACATTCCACAGTACATCCCCAACATGTATTGAGAACATCTCCAGATGATGCCTCATCATTTCTTGTATATCATGTGGAGATGTTCCCAATACACACACGGCGGGGATGTGCTGATTTCAACTCCTTTCTTACGAGCTTTTCTACTATTTTCGATATAGCAGTTTGATGAAATTTAAAAATAATTTATCGAATGCCAGAAAAACTTTAATATAATCATCTTATTCTATATTTCCCCATTTTAATAAATCGATCACTTCCTGAAGTTAATATTCTTAAATTTCCATAAATATATCAATTTTATTTTACTACTTTTTTAATCATCATATTTATATAAAATCATCCCATGTATTTTAAAATTAGGACTCAAATTTTGCATCCATTTTGACACTTCTGATTAACGGTTGAATGGTTCAACCCTCCGATTCGGTCCAGTTTTGTATTAAAAAATAAAAGGAAAATTCGATTCAAGTTCAACTATGAATTTATGATTGCCAAATAAATAATCAAGAAAATTACGTAATTGCACATCACAAGGTGGGACCACCAGCAAAAATTGGATATTGTGACTGAGAGAATTCACGGCACCCATAGAAACATGTCATGGACGGCTTTGATTGTTGTGTCGGGATACGTGGCTCATCCTTGGCCGACCAATGTTCTAGGGAGAAAGAACGTGTGATTGAACGTGCAAGTCACGTGCATGCCACGGTTTACTGAGTCTGTGAGGAAGCTGATCTTGAAGTGCTACCAACATAAATGGAACAAGTCACCTCCTTCACTCTCTCTCTCTTGCTAAAAGCTAAGTTCCACCTTCTTAATAACTAGAGGCAGAAGTAAGACGAAGAAAATAAAAAAAAAAAGGTAAAAGGATCTCTTTCCATGTTTTTAACACCGACTTTTCTCCTTCTACATCTCTCTGTTTTTTAAGTTATCCTCAGAAATCCTCGCCCACTTCATTTGTAGCCTGCAAAGGGTATGTTCTTGTTCTGTTTGCCCTTCACAAAGTTCAACTCCGTTTATTGCCTCCGAAATCTCATTGGTAGTCTAAGTTCTCTGGCCTTCTGGGTATCTGGATAGATGCTGAATTCCAGCTTCATGTATGGTTTTTAATGAAAAATTCTTAAATGGGTGTTGTTCAATTGGTTTTTATGAGATTCTAATTTTAATATATACCATATATGAAGTATGAGCCATGTATGCTTCTTGCTGTTATTACCGGAAATTCAGTAATGGGAATTAGCTACTCTTTAGTCGTATATTATGTGACTCTTTTCAGACAAGGCTCCTTGGTCTGTCACTGGATGTTCTGTGATGGGTTTATCTCTTTTTCTCTATTTGTTCTTCGTTTTAGTGGGTATTCTGTAATGCACGTAGTTACTTATTAGATTTCTTAGAATGTTTTCTCAGACCCCTTCTTCTATCTCTAAGAGCTTGTCAGTTTTCGTTTTTTTTTTTTCTCTTGTTCTTTTTGATTTTTACAGAAGTGGAGGGAATGGAAGGCAGAGTTTTATTTAGCTGTGCTTGAAGCTGCAATTTTTCAAAAGCTTGGAGAAAGAATTTTAAGTTGTCAGATAAGCAATGCCAGTTCCTCTCGCACCGTACCCGACGGCTCCAGTACCATTTACGCCTCCTAACGGTAGTTCCCCTGATTGCCTACTAATTTAGCCTCAGAACAATATCTGATTTCCATCCGTTTTTTTGGTTAATTCTTGGAATAATCCATTATCTCGTCCAAATATTCATTTTCCCAATGTAAATCTTTTATGGAAACAAGATTTCTCTCTTAAGATTTGGCGATTATTTGTGTTGGTGGGTTGTTATTTGGGATCCTTTCAATTGATGGAATTCTCAGAAGGTATTTGGAGTAAAATCCAATACTGGTCTCTGTTGGAGAGATTTTCTGATGTCAAGATGGTTTAGTGGAATTTACATAGTTATTGATGAAGTATATGATCTGAACTAAAATTGAAGTATGGTTGTCAGTGTCTGGATGGCAATGGTGATGGTTGGTCATGTTCTGATCTCTTTTCATGTTCCTGGCATGACTTGGATTGGATAATCCCTGTGCTATCCGTCTGCTGAAAGGAATACAATTGTAGCTTTCCTGCTTTTGCACCCATTCAAGTTTTTAATAGAACTTTAGGAACAAGAAGGTGGAAAACATGTAGATCCTGGTCTAATATATACAAATATGTGGTCACTCCCAGGTACACAGAGCCAACTTGTTTGTTCTGGCTGTCGAAATCTCCTTGTCTATCCAATTGGAGCAACCTCTGTATGTTGTGCTGTTTGCAATGCAGTTACAGTTGTTCCACCTCCTGGTATGCTTCTTTATTTTTTCTTCCATTGTTTTCATCTGGCACTGCATATTTTACCCATATGGGTATTACAAGGATTTCTTTTTCCATGTTTCTTTTGAAGCTCAGTTACTAACAATTGGTGTGGACATAGTAGTAACCATCTTCTGTATTGTGTTGGACTCTGAATAGGCACTGAAATGGCTCAGCTAGTCTGTGGAGGCTGCCATACCTTGTTGATGTACATTCGTGGAGCAACCAGTGTACAATGTTCTTGTTGTCACACTATCAACCTAGCCTTGGAAGGTATAAGACTCATGATGGTAAATGAAACCTCTGTAGTCTCCCTGAGGATCAGCTTGAATTTTGAATTTTCTTTTTTTTTTAGGGGGGGGGGGGGGGAGTTGTAGTTTCTTATTTATGTATTGAATTTAGACTGATATAGGGCACACTAAAAGAATCTGAAAATCAGTGCTAGGGGCATTATACTCATTCAATATGTATTTTCTTGCAGCCAACCAGGTTGCACATGTTAACTGTGGTAACTGCCGAATGCTCTTGATGTACCAATATGGAGCACGCTCTGTGAAATGTGCAGTTTGCAATTTTGTGACTTCAATTGGGGTTAGTAAATTACTAATTTTGTTTAATACATGTCTCCAGAATTTCTTTAATATGCTGATGGATTATTTTGTTGCTTAGACTTATTGTACATACTCCTGTTAAGAGGATAATGTGGTTTCCAGTAAAGAACTAAAATAGAAGAAAAAAAATTGAAAATCATAGAGGCTTGCGACAAGCAAATGCTTTTAAAACATGTATAAAGCAGAAATAAATCAAACTATAAGAGCTTTTTGTTTGGGTCTCTTACTTTTGTATTTGTTTCTAATACCAACACAAAAACACAAAACCACTGTACTTCCTTTATTCAACAGGGCACCAACAGGCACTATCACTCCACTTCTTCTAGTTTTATCTTTTCAGTCTTTCCAGTTTTTTCAGTGGAGTCCAAATTATTGAATATTATCATCTTTATATATCAAGTAAA